>NC_134354.1:608164275-608464275 GCF_048569485.1 Anomaloglossus baeobatrachus
AACCGCCGCGGAGGGGTCGATATGATGTGGGAGACTGGGGGTGGAGTATACCCAAGAGCGGGAAAAGTAAGCCCGCCTCCACTTCCTCCAGCATCTCCACTGACCCCGACGCCATTACCAGAAACGCTGACTCCGAGCAAGATGGAGACTCCAGGAAGACAGCAAGCTGCGGTAGCCGCACTAGTAGCGACTAGCCTGAGCAGAGGACGCCCGAAGCAGACTGCGGCTGCGGAAGGACTCACCCTTAACCTACCGGCTGTGCCAGGAGGACCGGAGCGGCCCACTACACAAGAGGCCGCACAGTGGCAACAGGAAATCGAGTGGGAGGAATGCCAGTACCGGCGGCGGTCGCAGCAAAGACCGGTGCTAGCTGAACTCTCCCACCCGAGACGCACATTGGCCGTAGCTCCGGAAGTGATTCCCGGACCGAGCGCTGACCCGGAGAAGGGGACCCCGGCGGTGTTGGCTATCCACCAAAACCTGACCACTCATCCGGTCATCGTCATGGCCAGCCCTCAGCCATCCCGTGCAGCGACCCCCTCACCCCCGTCGGGGGCAGAAGAGACCAAGCCGGAGACCGAGACGTTGGAGCAACCCGCCAACTACGAGCCCTTCCGGAGGCTGCGCCGGTTGCCCGGACAGTCCCTGTCGGAGTACGTGCAGGCCCAACGAGCCGAATGGCAACGTGCATATCATCCGGAGGGACTTTTCAAGACCGGAAGATGGCGGGCCTGTTTTTGTTCAACACCGGCGTTGTTTTGAGCCGGAAGAAGGTGTGTTGTTTGTAACCGTTCAAGTTGCTGAGCCCGGAAGAGAGCCTGATGCTGGACTGAGCCAGGGGCTCCCTCCGCGTCGTTAAGAAGTTTTTTGCCGAGTTGTGTTCCTGCCAGCTAACGTCTAAGACCGGGAGTGCTGCAAAAGCCTCCGGGCAGAAACTCCACTAAGACCGGGAGTGCCTGCCGATAGCCTCCGGGCACGACTAAGACCGGGAGCTTCCAGGAGGAACTCCGGGCGCTGGACTGGTGTGCCCTTGCGGGTGCCCTCAGGTGAACATGTTCACAGTTTCATTAAAATTACTTTGTTTAGTTTTAAAATGTGATTTTAGATTTGTGCCTTGCTGGGAGGCTTAGGCTTAAAGAGGGGAGGTATGTAAGGGGTGGGCAGACCCCTTACAAGGAAGCACAGGTTTTCTCTGAAGTGGTAAATGCTGTCCCCATAGAAACTGTACAGGAGGGAGGAGGAGCCGGCAGCTTAGGGGAAAAGGAAGTGTGTGCTGAAGGCAGTGGTGTCCGGGATGGGAGAGAAGAAACAGCCAGGGGCAGAGTGTGGAGCTGAGTGGGCAGAAAGAAAGAAAGAAAGAAGGGAGCTGGAAGAACAGGGAAGCCGGAGAGAAAAGGAGTGGGCGGAACCTCATAGTGCGAAGCAGTCCCGGTGTGGGTCCGGGCTGTGGGTAGCCATAAGTGGGAGCCAGGTGAAGTAGAGTAGCCGGGCACATCCCCACTGGAGGAGACGTCAGGGCAGGCTTTCCCCAGCTAAGAAAAGAACGTGAAGTCATCTGTAACTGCCGGTTTTTGGAAAGAGTTGTGAAATAAAGAATGTCTTTTATTTGCATCGAACCATGCCTGGAGAGTGTTTATACGTCGGACGACATCTGCACCACCACACTCTGCCCCACCAAGACATCTCCCGTCCCGATAGTGACGGCGGAGCCAGGGGTAAGCCTGACAGAAGGGGCCACGACTACAACCCCCGAGGCACCCCTGGCACCCCGTTACACAGAGGGGGCATGTGCGATCACAGGAGGGCACAGAGACATATAATATGCACCGCTCCCCCAGCCCATCACTGCGGTGCGATTTCAACACCACCGGAGATGGACAGCGGCTGTGCATATTATATGAGCGGGAGCAGGAGATCAAACGCTGCCGCCGCAGCGTTCACCTGCCCCCAGCAGCCCCCCCACCTCCCCTGGACCCTGCAGTGTATATATATATATATATATATATATATATATATACCCCACTCCCCCGTATATTCGGCTTATAAGAGGCATCCCCTACTTTCCCCCAAAATTTGGGGGAACAAAAGTGCGTCTTATAAAGCGAAAAATACGGTATTTCATTCCACATGTGTTAATTCATAGTTTTGATGCCTTCAATGTGAATCTACAATTTTTAGAGTCATGAAAATAAAGAAAACTCTTTGAATGATGCATATCCGTAGTCGTTAGCGACATCGCAGTGTGTAACACCTAGGAGCGACGATCAACGATCACAAAAACGTCAAAAATCGTTGATCGTTGACACGTCGCTCCTTTTCATAATATCCTTGGTGGTACATGCCGCTGGTTGTTCGTCTTTCCTGCGGCATCACACATCGCTATGTGTGACATGCAGGAACGACGATCATCTTCTTACCTGCGTCCACCGGCAATGAGGAAGGAAGGAGATAGGTGGGATCTTCCGCCCGCTCATCTCCGCCCCTCCGCTTCTATTGGATGGCTGCCGTGTGACGTCGCTGTGACACCGCACGAACCGCCCCCTTAGAAAGGCGGCGGTTCGCAGGCCACAGCGACGTCGCAGGGAAGGTAAGTCCGTGTGACGGGTGTAAGCGATGTTGTGCGCCACGGGCAGCGATTTGCCCATGACGCACAACCAACGGGGGCGGGTACGCTCCCTAGCGATATCAATAGCGATATCGCAGCATGTAAAGTGCCTTTAAGAGATTTCTATTTTGCTGTCCACACTGGGCATCGTTTGTTGGCTGCATCTTGGCTGCGTTTTTGAAGATGCAGCATGTGAATTCTTTTTGCCAGCGTTTTTGAGCTCTTCTAGGCAATAGATTTGACTTAAAACAAACACTTTGGGCAAAATGAGGTAAAAACGCGTCACAAACGCAGGGCCAAAAAAGCTACATCTTTGTGGTGAAGAAAAGATTCTGTTTGTGAACATTAGCCTTTTATGCATCTGATTTATCTTGCAAGCTGCTGCTTAGTCTATGATCTGCAAATACCCCGACATCATTCTGTACAAGTGTGTCTCACAGATTTACTCCGCATAATACCTATGGTGCATGAAGATTATTATTGCCTAGATGCCTAATCTAAAGGCAATCTGTCAGTAGAAACAGCCTTCCTGACTCCTGAGCCTATGTACGTCATAGGAAGCTGAATAAAATGATACCTTGATATTTGCAATCTAATATCTTATTCCAGTTATATCCATGTTTTTCTCATACAGTTAGGTCCAGAAATATTTGGACAGTGACACAATTTTCGAGAGTTGAGCTCTGCATTCCACCACATTGGATTTGAAATGAAACCTCTACAACAGAATTCAAGTGCAGATTGTAACATTTAATTTGAAGGTTTGAACAAAAATATCTGATAGAAATTGTAGGAATTGTACACATTTCTTTACAAACACTCCACATTTTAGGAGGTCAAAAGTAATTGGACAAATAAACCAAACCCAAACAAAATATTTTTATTTTCAATATTTTGTTGCAAATCCTTTGGAGGCAATCACTGCCTTAAGTCTGGAACCCATGGACATCACCAAACGCTGGGTTTCCTCCTTCTTAATGCTTTGCCAGGCCTTTACAGCTGCAGCCTTCAGGTCTTGCTTGTTTGTGGGTCTTTCCGTCTTAAGTCTGGATTTGAGCAAGTGAAATGCATGCTCAATTGGGTTAAGATCTGGTGATTGACTTGGCCATTGCAGAATGTTCCACTTTTTTGCACTCATGAACTCCTGGGTAGCTTTGGCTGTATGTTTGGGGTCATTGTCCATCTGTACTATGAAGCGCCGTCCGATCAACTTTGCGGCATTTGGCTGAATCTGGGCTGAAAGTATATCCCGGTACACTTCAGAATTCATCCGGCTACTCTTGTCTGCTGTTATGTCATCAATAAACACAAGTGACCCAGTGCCATTGAAAGCCATGCATGCCCATGCCATCACGTTGCCTCCACCATGTTTTACAGAGGATGTGGTGTGCCTTGGATCATGTGCCGTTCCCTTTCTTCTCCAAACTTTTTTCTTCCCATCATTCTGGTACAGGTTGATCTTTGTCTCATCTGTCCATAGAATACTTTTCCAGAACTGAGCTGGCTTCATGAGGTGTTTTTCAGCAAATTTAACTCTGGCCTGTCTATTTTTGGAATTGATGAATGGTTTGCATCTAGATGTGAACCCTTTGTATTTACTTTCATGGAGTCTTCTCTTTACTGTTGACTTAGAGACAGATACACCTACTTCACTGAGAGTGTTCTGGACTTCAGTTGATGTTGTGAACGGGTTCTTCTTCACCAAAGAAAGTATGCGGCGATCATCCACCACTGTTGTCATCCGTGGACGCCCAGGCCTTTTTGAGTTCCCAAGCTCACCAGTCAATTCCTTTTTTCTCAGAATGTACCCGACTGTTGATTTTGCTACTCCAAGCATGTCTGATATCTCTCTGATGGATTTTTTCTTTTTTTTCCGCCTCAGGATGTTCTGCTTCACCTCAATTGAGAGTTCCTTAGACCGCATGTTGTCTGGTCACAGCAACAGCTTCCAAATGCAAAACCACACACCTGTAATCAACCCCAGACCTTTTTTGACTACTTCATTGATTACAGGTTAACGAGGGAGACGCCTTCAGAGTTAATTGCAGCCCTTAGAGTCCCTTGTCCAATTACTTTTGGTCCCTTGAAAAAGAGGAGGCTATGCATTACAGAGCTATGATTCCTAAACCCTTTCTCCGATTTGGATGTGAAAACTCTCATATTGCAGCTGGGAGTGTGCACTTTCAGCCCATATTATATATATAATTGAATTTCTGAACATGTTTTTGTAAACAGCTAAAATAACAAAACTTGTGTCACTGTCCAAATATTTCTGGACCTAACTGTATGTAAATCATCTGTTCCAGGCTATGGGCTGGATACTGATCTGCATGAGATACAAAAAGAGATTTTTTTCAGCTCACCCGAATGAATGTCCTTGGTTCCTCAGCTCGAGACGGTGCAAGGAGGTAGGCTCAGTGTTCAGGAGGGAGTAGCAACAGGGTGGAGGGAATAGAATCCAGCAGCACGTCCGAGGTAAATAATTAAAATTCCACTTTTATTTAAAAAAAAACTAAAAACCATATAGGTTAGATGAACATCCAGGGGGTAATAAAAAAACGTCTTACGCGCTTCAGGCCTTGGCGGCCCTTAGTCTTAGACATATAACAGTCAAATGAGACACAATATATACAAATGCACCCTGTTACTCCTTGAAACAGGGGAAATAAAATCTGCGTGAGACTTTAAATCCAGAGGTTATATTAAATAAAAGGAGGAGTTGTCAGTGTGAGACATTTAATTAACTCAGAACAGTAGCACTTTGTTATCTTACAATTAGCAGCTGTAGCTCTCACAGCTCTGCTCTATTGCAACAATATTGCACTCTGTCTGCCTGCGAGATGGAGGCTGAGAGCGGAACCTGCCGATGTGTCAGTTATAATCACACACAGCTCTGCAGTGAGATCAGTAAAGAGCGGCCGTCACATATCACACCGATCACTCCATCTTCTATTTAATATACCGTAAGCACTGGAGGCCGATTCTCATACAGGTCAGTGTCCAGACCATTGCCTGGTACAGCTCATTTACATGTAAGAAAATGGGGATTTCTCTGGAATAAGACATCAGATCACAAATATCACGGTATCCTTTTTCCTCAGCTTCCTATGCCATGCTCAATGATCCCATGCACCTTGGAGGGATATCCCAGTAGGGAAAAATTCCCATACTCCTAAAAGGGAGGAGTCTCTTTTTATTGTGGTAAAAAGGGACACTTTGTTAGCATCTGTAATACAACCTGATAGTGTAGGTTCACGCATCAGAGTTGGGGGTGGAGCTGTATTGTCTCAAGGTCCATCTTTTCCAAGAAGTTATCTCTGTCCAACTGCAATTATGACATTAGTAATAGGAAACTACTCGCTATCAAATTAGCGTTCGAGCAGTGGCAAAACTATTTCGAGGGAGCTCTTCATCCTGTTACTGTTATTACTGATCATAAAAATCTCCTGTACCTCTAGTTGGCTAAACGTCTGCCACTGTAACAAGTTCGGTGGTCATTATTGTTCAATAGGTTTAACTTTTTCGTAACTTATCACCCAGGGTCTAAAAACACTAAGGCTGATACATTTTCCAGGAGTTTTTCAGGGATGGGGGGGTAGGACCTCTGTTCCAATCTGGCAGAAGGGAGTGATCGTGTCGGCGCTCAGTACTGAGGTTGAAACTGAGATTGCAGAGGCCCAGGATGAGCCCATCTGGGGTCCCAACTAACAAGTCATTTGTTCCCCTGAATCCTCGCCTTAGGGTTCTGGGGGAACATTATGATTCCATCCTGGCTGGTGTTCCTGGAGTAAAAGGTACTCTGTATCTCTTATTGTTTCTTTTCTTTTATTTATATTTAGTTTTTATTTTTAATTTTTTAATCTTTATTTTTGATTTTTTCATTTGTTATTTTTAATTTCTTCAATTTTCATCCCCCAAATAATTATCCCCCTGTTTCACTCCTTTCCCTCCCCCCTCCTCCCCCTTTCTCTCCTTTTCTTATTCCCCTTCAGTCCCTATACCTTTGTGTTTCTTCCATATTTACATCTTTTCATTTGTTCCCATCCTTTCCCTTTTATTTCAGCAACAAAACATCCCTTTATAACCAGACACGCATGCTCATTTCTGCTCAACAAATTATGTGCAGCATTTCTTATTAATTCATGCTCCCCTTTACCGCTCTTAAGGGCACTTTACACACAGCGATGTCGCTGGTGAAAGCACCCGCCCCCGTCGGTTGTGCGTCACGGCAAATCACCTGTGGTGCACAACATGGCTAGGAACATTCACACGTACTTTCCTGCCTGGCGACGTCGCTTTGGCCAGCGAACCGCCTCCTTTTTAGGTGGACGGTTCGTGCGGCGTCACAGCGATGTCACTAAGCGGCCGCCCAATAGAAGAGTAGGGGCGGAGATGAGCGGGCGGAACATCCCGCCCTCCTCCTACCTTCCTCATTGCCGGCGGCCGCAGGTACGGTGATGTTCTTTGTTCCTGCGGTGTCACACATAGTGATGTATGCTGCCGCAGGAACAATGAACAACCTGCGTCCTGCAACAGCAACGATAATTGGGATTTGAAGACGTGTCAACGATCAACGACAAGGTAAGTAATTTTGATTGTTAACGGTCGTTCGTGTGTTTCACATGCAATGACATCACTAACGAGGCCGGATGTGCGTCACGTATTCCATGACCCCAATGACATCTTGTTAGCAATGTTGTTGCGAGCAAAGTGGCCTTAACACTGATGCGCTCTACGCTCCCTGAGCATGCGCACTAGTGCCCTTACAGACTCTATCTGTATCTATTTTAATTTCCTTGTATGCAATATGACTTTTGTTCACCACTTTTCCATTTTTTCAGATTTTATATATTTCTTTGTTATTTCTATCATTATCTCATTTTAGTTTATTTTGTTGTTTTATTCCATGTCTGTCTTTATTTCCATTGTATTTCCTTTCCTTACAGTCCTATAGTTTTTCTGTCTCATATAAAAAGGGCAAAGATCATGGAAATGCCAACAAACTGACCCGACAAGTGGAAAAGGATGATTGGAAGTTTATCATGTCTGGCAGCCCAGTCAACAGCCACCCACACCAGGATCCAGCAGTCTCCAGCACTAGTAAAGATGGGGAAGGAATGTGATGATGCCAGAAGTATATTTTGTTTGTTCAGTAAGTCAAACAACATGAGCCATTGTTTCATGTGAGACTGTTTGGTGCCCCTTTTTGTATGCTAATTTGTAGAATATAGTTACATAGCTACATAGTTACATAGGTTGAAAAAAGACCTAGGTCCATCTAGTTCAACCTTCCTCCACCAATTATATATTTTGTCACTAAATCATGTATAACCGATAATGTTGTGTGCACTGAGGAAATCATCCAGCCCCTTTCCAGAATGTCTACTGATTACGCATTGTATCAATCCCCTGTAAAGTCATCACTTGGAGAACAATTATGCAGTCTAATTGATCTAGGGATTAATGAGGGAACAGCCATGTTCATCTTTCCCCCATCCTGTGGGACACAAAGCTCTGAAATTGGAGCTGAGGGATATATAAGGAGCCTGCTCCTGTCACCACTGTAATTCTACAGGACTTCAGCTAAGGTACCATGGTTCCAGCTGGTGGTTTACAGAACTGCTCCACTGCCCAACACTAAGCCCACAAATTCATTTGTAGAACCCAGGTTGGGCCAATCTGGTCACCTAGCCACATACCTTGCTGTGCTTGGTCAGCTTCATAAGCATGCCACTATCTATTTTCAGTGGGTTCCCACCAAAGTGGGGTGCTGCTGGCTGGGGTAGTTTGTAAGGGATACCCAGAAATCGTGGAGGTTCAAATCTCGAGTGTGCCAGCAGAACGGTGAGACACTATTATCTACACTATCTTGTGACCTTGCTGGGAATGTACTGTATGCTGTTAACTGTTTGTGACCCGATAAAGCCTTGGCTAAGCATTGTACCCTCATGCTGTGTTGTCTGAGTAGATTTCTACCAACCGAAAAGGAGCACAGGTGTTCAGTGAGATGAGCCCCTGTACTGTGGAGTCTTTCTAAAGACAGTCAGGCTAGCGGATGAGAGCACCCACTGACCCTCGTGTCTGCACAGTGTATATACTATGTAAATATATTCTGCATATATTATGCTCATATATAAAGATGATGAGGTTATAAGAAGAGACAAGCATCTGTAAATGTGCCTGTCAGTTGAGGTTGTACACCTAGTCATTCTGTCTGTCACTCAGGGTTAGAGAGGATAGTGAGTGATGCTGGAAGACACTTACAAGGCAGAAGTTACACCTTTTCCTTCAAATGACTTGCAGAAGTTAGAAATAATCAAAATATAAATACAATTCTTTTTTTTGACAGCTGCATAAGTGATATCACGGGACAATGACATCTCGGTAAATGCGTGATCTTTTTGTAATGATGAATATTACATTTGTTGCTGTGGTACAATAAATGTGACAAATGTGATTTTCTATGCCTATCTAATATTAACAGTGCTGAGTGAAACATCACACAGCTATTATTTGGTGTAAAAATATGTAAATGTACGTGTGATTTTTGAGTTCTTTCTGTTTGTGGGTCTTATTAAATTACTCCAAAGAAAACTTAAATTTCGTTTTTTATTCCTAAAGCCAAACAAAAGAGGAGAAGACTTTTCAATTGGATAAGCTGAATCTACGTATTCAGTCTTGATGAAGTTTTAAAGCCAAAACCAGGAGTGGATACAAAGGAGAAGTTTACATATTTCATCTTTACTTTTTCTCACTTCCATATCCACCCCTGACTTTGACTCAAAAACAAAGCACCACTCCAGAGTGTTTTTCTTTTCGGCGCTGGAGTTGCACTTTAACCTTTTCACGACACATGGCGTACTGGGTAAGTTATGGATCGTGTCAGGTTAATGCCTGCCTGCTACTGCCGGCAGCCGGCAGCAGTCGCTGCACATGTCAGCTGATAAGAACAGCTGTCATGTGCAGCTATCAAGCACAAGTGGATTCGCTACCCACTTGCGCCTGCTAACCCCTTACAGCGTGCTGTGAAAATCTCACAGCGTGATGTAATAGCGAGCTGGGGTAAGCATTCACTTAACCGGCTCCATCGGAAGTCACGTGATGTGATCACGTGGATCCATTGGTTGTCATGGTAGCACAGGTTCATGTGATGACTCTTGTAGCTATCATGAGTCACTTCCTCTTAGGGGTGCTTCACACACAGCGAGCTCGCTGCCGAGATCGCTGCTGAGTCACGCTTTTTGTGACGCAGCAGTGACCTCATTAGCGATCTCGCTGTGTGTGACAATGAGCAGCGATCTGGCCCCTGCTGCGAGATCGCTGCTCGTTACACACAGCCCTGGTTCGTTTTCTTCAAAGCCGCTCTCCTGCTGTGACACACAGATCGCTGTGTGTGACAGCAAGAGAGCGACAAATGAAGCGAGCAGGGAGCAGGAGCCGGCGTCTGGCAGCTGAGGTAAGCTGTATCCAAGATAAACATCGGGTAACCAAGGTGGTTACCCGATATTTACCTTAGTTACCAGCCTCCGCAGCTCTCACGCTGCCTGTGCTGCCGGCTCCGGCTCTCTGCACATGTAGCTGCTGTACACATCGGGTTAATTAACCCGATGTGTACAGCAGCTAGGAGAGCAAGGAGCCAGCGCTCAGTGTGCGCGGCTCCCTGCTCTCTGCACATGTAGCTGCATTACACATCGGGTTAATTAACCCGATGTGTAATGCAGCTAGGAGAGCAAGGAGCCAGCGCTCAGTGTGCGCGGCTCCCTGCTCCCTGCTCACACTGGTAACTAATGTAAACATCGGGTAACCATACCCGATGTTTACCTTAGTTACCAGTCTCCGCAGCTTCCAGACGGCGGCTCCGTGCAAGCGCAGCGTCGCTTGCACGTCGCTGCTGGCTGGGGGCTGTTCACTGGTCGCTGGTGAGATCTGCCTGTTTGACAGCTCACCAGCGACCATGTAGCGATGCAGCAGCGATCCTGACCAGGTCAGATCGCTGGTCGGATCGCTGCTGCATCGCTAAAGTGTGAAGGTACCCTTACACCCAGCAGACCACCATTTGTAATAGGAGAGCTGCTTTTCTCCAGATCTCAGCTGTGTAGCTGTGATCTGGAGAAATGAATGAGCGATCAGACTGCTGATTGTTATAGTCCCCTAGGAGTACTAGTAAAATTGAAAAAAGTTAAAAAAAAAGTTTTCAAAAATGGAAAAAAATAAAAAAATTTAAAAGTTCAAATCACCCTCCATTCACTCCATTGATAATTAAAGGGTTAAAACATAAAAAAAATATACACACGTTTGGTATCGCTGCATTCAGAAATGCCCGATCTATCAAAATATAAAATAAATTAATCTTATTGGTAAACGGCGTAGCGGCAAAAAAATTCCAAACACCAAATTTATGTATTTTGGTCACTGCGAATTTTGTGCAAAATGCGATGATAGGCAATCAAAACGGCGCTTCTGCGCAAAAATGGTACCGTTAAAAACATCAGTTCAATACGCAAATAGTAAACCTATACTTGTTTGGTATCTACGAACGCGTACTGACCTGAGGCATGACAACGACATATCAGTTTTACCATATAGTGAACTTGGTGAATAAAATATCCCAAAAACAAGCATTCAATTGCGCTTTTTTTGCAATTTTTTTGCACTTGGAATTTTTTTGCCATTTTCCCATACACTATATGGTAAAACCTATGGTTTCATTTAAAAGTACAGCTCGTCTGACAAAAAATAAGCCCTTAAATGGCAAGATTTACAGAAAAATAAAAAAGTTTTGGCTCTCGGAAGAAGGGGAGCGGACCCCCCCCAGAAAAACGGAAAATCGCCAGGGGGTGAAGGGGTTAAATCTAAGTCCCCTACCCCCTGACATATATTCATCTTCAGGTGGCTTTACCTATTACCAACACCGTTCTTGGCCTGCAGTGCCATGTTGTGCCCGTAACATCTGACTGGCCGGAAGACAGAAGTTACGTCACATGGTCTCTATGGAACTCTGTAAGAGCCAGAATGAGACTCTCATAGAGATGCATTGATTTGTGACTTCTGGTATGCCCCATGAAACACTGGAATTGCTAGCATGTCAGAAATTTCTGATTGGCGCGAAGCTGGAAACAGATGAGTATAAGACAGGGGGCAGCAGACTTATATTAAAAGCTCCACTCCAGCTGTGCAATTAAACAAAACTCTGGAGTAGTGATTTAACACTAGAAGTCCCAGAGAGGGGTCATTTAACATTTCTACCATTGGAATCCTATGGAGCTCGAAATTTCTTGGACTTCTAGTGTTAAAGGGGTTTTCCCCATCTCATAGTGTGATGGCACTTCGCTAGCTTATGCTGTCAACTTGTGATCAGTGGGCGTTTGACCTCTGCACTTGGAGAATAAAAGGAAAAGCAGAGTGGTGTACCATCTTCAAATCTTTTGCTGCAAAGCAGTGCTCATTGTCAAAAATCTGTGCAAGGAACTGTGGCTAGTTCTATTAACTTGAATTGAGCTATGCTGCAATTCCTTGCACATCTTTGAAAGAGGGGTTTTCTATGCATAAATAAACTATGATGAGGACCCATCACTGCATCCTCTTTAGGCCGGGGTCACACAAGTGTATAGCTAGTGTCTGATGCAAAAGAATCGGATGCAGTATGCTAATGACACCCGGGTCAAACTCTGCTGTGAGCGTGAGCTGAACGTCATGTTACTGTGGTGCAATTTTCTCGCATGTGAGAATCAGATCACAGGTGAGGAGAAGATAGAGAGATTTATTTCTCCATCTTCTCCATTGTCTGTCTCTGCATATATCACACTGCATTTGGATGCCATCAGAGCAGCCCGATATTTCACACTCACCCATAGACTTGTATGGGTGCGTGTGATCCTATATACGCTGTCAATCACAACATGCAGTGATTTTCTTGTCATGCCGAATCGACGCTGCCCTATGGTTTATTATTGGAGCAAGTACTATCCGTTAAAACATTGCAGAGCCATCATCCAGAGGTGTGAGAGAACCCTTATTTTCAGGATTGGTGAGACCCCAGAGTCCCTCACCATTTATATAATGATGGCATACCTTATCGCCATTGTATTTTAATTCTCTATTTTATTTACCATAATATAGTATCAGGAAAAAGCGCCCAAACATATTTAACCCTAGAACGCATACCTGGGGCCTCGCAGGCCTGCTAGGTAATTTGTTTTCTATGGTAGATTGAATTGCTTACTCGTTCTAGGGTTAAATAAATACCACTAATCCCTAGAAAAAAAAACACATGCCCCCTGAGGAAGAAAAGTGGAAATGCGCGTTGGGACTGAAGGAGGACTCATTTATCCACACTTTACTTCACATGTTACCAAGGGCAGACAAACTGTTTTGATGGATAGAATTATTGGTATAAGTTTTAAGGAAAGGCTGCCTAAAGCATTAATTATTGTCTGTACAGCCATTCAGTTCATTTCCATAAAAACATAATTATCAATAATTTATATTAATGTGATTACAGAGCTGCTAATTAGACTATTAATTGTCACAAATGTATTCTTGTTAATTGTGGATAAAATTGAGTCCAATAAGTGGATCTCCTGTTTGTAAAACTATACTGTATATTCAGTTTTTAATTGTTGTCATGAAATTTAGATTTTAAGGGAATATCTTATCGCCATGCAGCAATATTCCATTACTTTATGAGATCAGAGAAATCTTTTAATAAAAAATGACATGTGAATCTATTTGTGAAGTGATCATGCTAAAGGACCAGTAAATCCTCAAGATAAATTATTTGATACAAAAAATGAGACTTTACTGCATCGTTCAATACTTATCTGGTGTACCCTGCTGTGCTTCCAGTGCACTAGTGGGTTTTTGGGAACCATGCCTGTTGTTAACAATAGATTAGATTTCAGAATTAGAAGTCTCATTGAGCAATGACCTTCCTAGCATACTCCAGAGACTTCTGACTTGATACCATCTACCACCTGTACAGAGCAGTAAAAATATAGTTTACAAATCAACAATGAAAAATACATTTCAGATCATTGGGTAATTATGGATTAAAATAGACTTTGGGTTGTTATTATTAGTACTTGCTAGACTAGGAGGACGTCCAGCTTAGAACTAAATTTGACTGTATTATCTTAGCTTTCTAAAGGCTTGGGACTATCTAAGGTGGGTCAGCAAAACTGAGAATGTACTTTTATAGCAGTATACTTAAAGGCATTGTCCCAGACAATTATATTTTTTAACTATGAACTTGAGAACTAACTGAGCAGGTAGTTGCTAACTAACACCTGCCTGTTCTACCTGGCAGAGAGCAGTCATGGTCCACTTGTGCCTTAGATTTTGCTGATTCACATTAAGACCTCAGCTCTTCCTACTCTGGGCTACTCTGTGGATGGGGTGTGACTGTAGACGTTATGCTGATTAACAGCTTACTTCCTGCAGTTTGGGATCAGGGAGCCAGCTGTCAATCATCATCAGATTGACAGTCATGCCCCATCCACAGAGCAGAAGAGAAGCTGCTGCTCTATTTATGTGACAACAGCGGAGGCTGCAGAATGGCCGGCAGTAGTGGTGTGTGACCTCTCTGTGTCAGCTGACATCAGTGCCGGGCAAAATAGGCAGGTAGTTAGCAATTACTTGCCTAATATTTCTTAGGTCCATAATAAAAAGAAATAAAATAGTCCCAGGCAACCTCTTTAACATTAAAACTTTTTTTTCCATGAATTTATGACTAAGATTTTTTCCAAGTTCAGTGACTTGAAAGGTTATTTCCATTTCCAAGGTCCTATCATACTATGTAGAAGGTATAATAATAATATTAGCAAATACCTCCAATTACAAATGTAATGCCCTCAGAAGAACTATACTACAGTAGCTTAGCTTCATGGTTATGACCAAGAACAACTAACCATATGTCCATATGAGGGAGTCATATCCAATGGATACCAAAGCTACTGTAATGCCCTGCAAATGAGGTAAGTGACATAACATCGAAACCATAAATAATCTATCAAAGAGGATCAACTATGTCAAATCAAAGAAAAAACCTCTAAAACATTAAGTTTATTAATTCTAAGGCGGGCTTTGCACACTACGATATCGCAGGTGCGATGTCGGTGGGGTCAAATTGAAAATGACGTACTTCCGGCATCGCATGCGACATCGTAGTGTGTAAAGGCTCGATGATACGATTAACGAGCGCAAAAGCGTCGTAATCGTATCATCGGTGCAGCGTCGGCGTAATTCATAATTACGCTGACGCGACGGTCCGATGTTGTTCCTCGCTCCTGCGGCAGCACACATCGCTGTGTGTGAAGCCGCAGGAGCGAGGAACATCTCCTACCGGCGTCACCGCGGCTTCTGTAGGATATGCGGAAGGGAGAAGGTGGGTGGGATGTTTACATCCCGCTCATCTCCGCCCCTCTGCTCCTATTGGCCGCCTGCCGTGTGACGTCGCAGTGACGCCGCACGACCCGCCCCCTTAATAAGGAGGCGGGTCGCCGGCCAGAGCGACGGTCGCAGGACAGGTGAGTCCATGTGAAGCTGCCGTAGCGATAATGTTCGCTACGGCAGCTATCACAAGGATATCGCTGCTGCGACGGGGGCGGGGACTATCGCGTGCGACATCGCAGCATCGGCTTGCGATGTCGCAACGTGCAAAGCCCGCCTAATTAAAATAACCGTCAGTGAGTATAGACACAGGGGCCATACCCAATTGTAAGGTCACAGACAAATGTCGTGAAGTGCATAAAAGCTAGGTGAGGTTCTGGATAGGGCAGTGAGCAATAGAGTGTGCGATGGTGTCGCTTCTATTCAAGGGACTATCAGGTTAAATTAATATCACAATGTTCAGGGTAAAGGGCCTGATATTCCCTAAAACTAATCCCTTCCTGACAATGGAGGTTTAATTCACCTTAATGTTTTGGGTGCCCCCGTTCCTCGGCAGCTGACCCTAATTGCCCTTGTCACTATCACATAACCTAAAACCACCACCAAGTGCAAAGTGCTGCAACTATTACACAGTCATATGTCATAACATGAAAATGTCTGTGGTCAAACCTTGATCCCACACAAAAGATGTCAATCCCCAATTGCACAGAATACCATCTGGCTACAGTATATAGGGGATACGTATGGTTAGGGTCCTATGTCAGCAGCAGATATCTGCAGTAGCAGCGTGTCGCCGTCCAGATATCTGCTGCTGACAGGGCCTCCATGATCGCACACTGTGGTGATCTGGAAGGACGAATACTCCTTTAAGGCAAATAATGATAGAGAGTATGTAGTAGTAACCAATTGTCTTGTTGTGGTGCACCAAATATTTAGGCCCCAAATAACCAAAGTTTTCATGCCAGGTAAAATACTTTGAAGAGGCGCACAATCTTTGCCCAACATGAGGTTGCACAAAAAATGTAGCAATTTTTAGTGTTTTAACATCAGTTTTGGCTAACTAAATGGGTAGAGCTTGGGCAGCATGGGGGCATTGCGCATTTGTCTAATTCATGATGACTTGAGGCATACCTTATGCCACATATTTTATTCCAGTCTGTGACTTTTAAGTTGTGACTGATTTATTAATGGGTGTGCACTTTTTAATCAGACGCCTCTGACTCCCCCACTCCACCTCATCAAGACTGGCGCGAACAAGGCTGGCCTTGCATAATCAGGACCTTTGTATCACGAAAAAATTAATTATGGACTCATTTGTGATTCCAGTGTCCTTTTGTATAATCACAAACCATATCCAGGATATCACGTGCATTTATTTGTCATTTGTCTTAGATTGGAGTCACATGTGGCCCTTTTGATGCAGTTTTTTAGACAAAGTCAAAAGATTTAAAAAAAAAAAAATAAGTATAGTGAAAAGATTGATATTTCTCCTCTCTTTTTTTGATTCACACCCTTGTTAATTACTCAAGGCGGGGACAGCTAACCTGCATAGATTGGACATGAATCTCATGTGACGCAACAACCTCAGTTGAGCTCAAGGAGAGCAGGTCCGACACCACTGGAACTGTGCCAGCATGGGAGGTGAATATAAGCTTTTTGTTTAATGGGGGTAAACATGAGGAATGAGAATGGGTTGTCCGAATAGTGGACAATCCCTTTAAACTCTTTATGGAACCTCTTGTTCCCACCGTTTCCTCATATTGGCCGCCCTCTTTAGGAAGTTATCCCCTTCTTTCCCATTCCTCCCCTATTATACTTTGGTAGGATTATAATACAGACTTAAACTACAACTTTAAAAGTTACAGAACTTATTTGTTTCCATCTTCAGTACAATCTTCCTTCATTCATATACAGTAAGGTGCCTTAGTGAATTTTTTTTGACATTGCAGATTAAAATGTTCAAAAATAGAAGAAATGACTTGAAAGGTTCAGAAACATTCACAATTTACATTTTAAATACTTTAGTGCTGAATGATATATTTGCCATTAAGTCCCAGATGTTTACATTGCTTCTGAAGGGCTAATGTTATTCCGGCTAATCGTATGTACTAATGCTGGGTTGTGAATTTAATTAGGAAAATTAGGGAGGTAATGGTTCCTGTGCTGCAAGCCAAGCTGTGCTTTTCTAAGGTGGTCGTGCTCGCTTCTAAGAGTCTGAAGGTTGATTCTAAAACAAAATGACATTAATCGAAGGAAAATTCAGATTGCCAGGACATCTCCTCACCGCCTATGTCAGAGGAGACAGCCGCTACCGTGCGCTATGCATTCTCATATCTGGAGAAGTAAATGATTACGGATTGCATGCCTCACTGCCTTTGATTTGTCATCCTAAGTAGTTATTATGAGTAATATGCAATGTGTTTAAACTTCAGTATGATATATTTCCATTGCTGATTTGTATTCATTTCTTTGACCTTTCTTAGTGCCAGTTCAGCCTTCATTTTAATATTGGGCTCATGCGGAAATGTCTTCACATCCAAAGGCAAACTAATTCACGATTTGTATAACACATGCGTTGTCACTTATTAAAACTGTTGTTTTTAATGTGTAGAACTAAACACATCAGGTAACAAAATCGTCTCAATTTAGATGGTTCCAGTACATTCTGAAAGTCAAATTTGACTTTTGTGACCAAAATAATATAGAGTAAGCAGGAACATAATATATCTTTCAGAGCTCATTCACATTACTATGTCACATATGTGTGCTATCCAATACATGGACACATTACACATCACATTAGGATAATAAAAAGGGAGCTTGACAGTACAATATTAGAGAATGATCTGGATAAGAGATCTGCATGGGCATATGGCAGTTAAGGTTTAAGATTGATAAATGTAGAGTAATGCACCTAGGATGGAGTAATTGTATTACTACATAAACATTAAATGGAAATATAGTAGAGAATACAGAACAGAAGGATTTGAGTATTCTGGTTACAAGTAAGACTGGTTTCAGATCAGCGTTTTTTTGTGTGTAGGTAAAATACCGCAAAGCGCATTTGACCGGATCCTGTGCATTCCAAGTGCACTGCATGCAACCGCAATTCACCGGACGTAATTTTACCGGATCCTTCTACTTCTACTTTTTATAGCTGCTGAGATGGATGCAGCAGGACACAGAATTTAAATCGGCTGGCACTGGAGTCACCTGATCGGGAGTCAGCTGAACTCCTCATCTCACAGCCCGCACATGCTGCGATGGATGCAGGTTACCAGCAGTCACTGCCTGCTGCCGATCACGTGTGACTGTGTGTGGGCTGTGTGGTCAGGAGTTCAGCTGAGTTCAGATCAGCTGACTCCAGTGTTGGCCGATTACTTGTTCTGTGTCCCGCTGCATCCATAGCAGCGTGTGTGGGCTGTGGAATTCAGCTGAGTTTGGCCGGCACTGGAGTCAGCTGATCTGAACTCAGCTGAACTCCTGACCTCATAGCCAGTAGAACAAGTAATCAGATCAGCTGACTCCAGTGTCGGCTGATTACTTGTTCTGTGTCCCGCTGCATCCATTGCAGAGTGTGCGGGCTGGAGTTCAACTGAGTTCAGATCAACTGACTCCAGTGCCGGCCGAACTCAACTGACCTCACAGCCCGCGCATGCTGCGATGGATGCAGAGGGACACAGAATAAGTAATTGGACGACACTGGAGTCAGCTGATCTGATTACTTGTTCTGCTGGCTATGAGGTCAGGAGTTCAGCTGAGTTCAGATCAGATCAGGAGTAGGGATGAGTGAGCAGTAAAATACTTGGGTGCTCGATGGGCAAAGCCCATGTTGATTTTTTTTTTAATTCATTAAAAAATAAAAAAACAAAAACCCCAAACACATAACCCTAACCCTAGGGATAGGGGTTAAAAAAATAATGAGTGGGCTCCCACTGCATTTTCTATTGCTAAGGGTAACCCAAGAAGCTACTGGCTGCTAACCCCCACTGCTTGGTGTTACCTTCAATGGCAATAGAAAATCCAGAGAAGCCCCTTTTTTGTTTTTGCCCAAAAACTAAAACAAAAAATGACGTGAGCTTCGCCATATTTTTGTATGCTAGCCAGGTACAATAGGCAACCCCCAGCTGCCTATTTGTACCCGGCTGGGAAACAAAAATATAGGGAAGCCCTTTTTTAATTATTTCATGAATGTCATGAAATAATTAAAAAAACAACAATGTGGGCTTCGCCCAAGTTTTGTGTTCAGCCAGGTACAACCAGGCAGCTGGGGATTTGAATCTTCAGGGTAGTGTGGCCAAGCTTTCTGGGCCCCCCTGCTGCAAATTGCAGTCTGCAGCCTCCCCAGAAAATGGCGCTTTCAGAGAAGCGCCATCTTTTGGTGCTGGTTCCAACTCTTATTAAGCCCGAGATTCTTAATGTCAGGCAAAGTTTGACCTGGCCATTAAGAATCTCCAATAATGAGTTAAAAAAAGACATCAGACAGAGAGAAAAACACTTTATTTGAAATGAATACACAGACACTTTATTAAAAATAAATACACAGAGACACTTAGGGACTCCATGTTTATTACTCCCTCAAACCCCTCCACGATCCTGGTTTTCAGTCTTCTTTCTTCTGTATTCTTCAACTGATGCAGCTCTACTATATCAGAAAGCACAGGGGAGGAACTACTTTCTGGGCATGCTCAGTACAGACAACAGGATTGTGCCTATCAGAATGCAGTGACTTCCAGTACAGCAGGATCCGGCGCTCATTGAACTGCATTGCAGGTACCGTCGCAATATCACGGATCCAGTGATATGCGGTATTTTGTCCGAAAAAAAGATAAAATACTGCAAAACACCGGATCCAGTGTATGCCGCACACAACCACAAGTGACCGCATCTTGCCGCAATTCTATTGCAAATGCATTGAAATGACAACACATATGTAAAGGATCCGGTTTTGCGGCAAAAAATCCATTCTTGCCGCAATTAAAAAAAACGCTGACGTGAAACCAGCCTAAGCTGAGCAGCAGTGCTCATTGTTAGACAGCAGCTGCAAAAGCAAATAAGATTTTAGAATGTATAAAAAAAGAGATAAAATCCTGTGATTCCAATGCATTATTTATTATGCCTCTATA
This sequence comes from Anomaloglossus baeobatrachus, assembly GCF_048569485.1. NCBI lineage: Eukaryota > Metazoa > Chordata > Amphibia > Anura > Aromobatidae > Anomaloglossus > Anomaloglossus baeobatrachus. The sequence continues at coordinate 608,184,394 of NC_134354.1, forward strand.
AATCACTTGTAAGGCCACAACAAAAATTTGGTATACAGTTTTGGGCTCCATATTTTAAAAAGGATATTCGAAAATTAGAATAAATTCAAAGGCAGGCAGCTAGATTATTACCTGGCATGGAAAGTGTCTCATAGGGCTCACTCATTCATATAACTCGGACCAGTGCTGTCCTGTTTTTTTATCAGATAGCAATCTCTTTAATGTTTTACTATGGGGCAGTGCTGACTAGAGGTTTTTTTTTTTATGCTGACTCAGCACGAGAAAAAAATCACTGCATGCTGCATATATCGGATCACGCTAACCCATCCAAGTCCCATCGGTCCATGCAAAACATCAGACTGCTCTCGTATGGTATATACCAGGACAGACAATGTAGAACATGGAGAAATTAATCTATCTTCTCCACACCTGTAATTCCATTCTCACATGTGAGCGAATCGGAGCACAATAGAATGACACTGATCATGCTCGTAGCTGAGTTTCAGCTGAGTGTCATTAGCATATCTTGTCCGATTCTCTCACGTGATAATTATCGAATGTTATATGCCAGTGTGACCCCGGCATTAGGCTGGAATCACATTAGTGTATGGCATCTGATACGAGAGCATCAGATGAGATATGCTAATGACCCTCACGCTCAGGATCTGCTGCGAGCATGAGCCAGGTATCGTGCAACTGTGATCCACTCCTGCAATCGGATCACAGCTGCAGAGGAGAGGGAGAGAGTGATCTCTCCATCTCCTCCATTGTCAGCCTGTGCATCTATTGCACTGCACTTGGATGTCATCCAAATGAAGTCCGATGTTTTACTCACACCCATAAATTTGTATGGGTGCGAGTGATGAGCGACTCGCAGACAATCGCAACATGCTGCGATTTTTTTTCTCACTTCGATTAGGGATGAGGAAAAACTTGCAGCTCTGAGCTGCACCATTGTCTTACATGGGGCCGAATACAATACGAGAAACTCTCGCATTTCACTCGTGCGAGTCATACACCAGTATGACTCTGCCCTTATAAAGAATCTGAGAGGAGATCTTATTGACATGTATAAATACATGTGTAGTCAGTACAAATGACCGACACATGACTTATTCCTTCCAAAGACCTTACAAAGGACCAGGGGGAATTCATTACGTGGGGAGTAAAGGCTTAATAAGAGAGGGTTCTTTACAGTTAGCGCAGTCACACTATGGAATACTTTACTGCAAGCGGTAGTAATGGCAGACACTATATCAGCATTTAAAAAGGGCTGGATGCTTTTCTCACAACTAATGGCCTTGTGAGTTATAGATAATTTAGTAATAGAAAATATATAACTGTTGGAGGAAGGTTAAACCTGATGAACCTATGTCTTTTTTCAACCCATGTAACTATGCAACTACTGTATACATTACAGCTACATGTACTTGTTTTTGTAGAACTGTGGTCCATAGAAATAAAAACGAGGACATTTCTGAGTTTGGTCTGATAAAATCTGCACAAACATCCCAATTATAACAAATCTCAGTGTATGAGGACTGTACAGGAGAGACCGTAGAAACAAGGATCTCTCAGCATGTCCATCCGATAGTTAAAATTATTTCTCTTATTTAAGTTCATTAAAATAAAAGTAATGACAAGCGTAACAAAAAAAACTGATGTGTTTCTGGTGCATGGGGCACTCTTAATCATAATAACCACCAGAAACCTGTACACAACATATGACACACATACTGTATATGTAGCACCCAGGGGGCAGGGGGACTCAGGAACGGGGCCTCGTACCTGAGATATTCATCACCGGGCCGGTGTGATGGTCTGGGATGTCGTGGTGGCCTGTCCGGCTTTGTGCCCTGTGGTGTACACCAATAAGGAGGGAGGATGATGGGGTTATAGTAGGATGATTGTCGTTACGCCACCTGTGATACGCGGCCAGAGATTAGCCGCCGCTGCTGTCACTGTCCTCTAGGTCAAATGGAATTAGCAGCAGAGATGGTGTCGCTCCTCACAGATGGAGTGGGCCCAGGGGAGGATAATGAGGAGAGTAGTGATGGCAAAGGCCTTTGGCGCCGAGGCGCGGGGCGGCGGTGCCGGAAACAAGAGTCTGAGTCAAGTGCTTCAGTTCCAGGTGTCTTTACTCACTCTTTGTGCCACTCGCCCAGGAAGTACTGGTAAGTCGCTGTGATGGGCTCCGTCGAACCCGGATTCCTTCGGAGGTCAGTCTGGTGTGATGCTCGGTGGGCGCCTTCCTCCTAATGCCTTGTGTGTTGGATCCCCATGGCTTAAAGCTACTTGGGGACCCCCGTCCGCCTCGAGTAGTACTCTTGTCCGTATTTGCAGGTGCCGCGGCTTCGCAATGGGGCTAGCTGTGTACAAGGCCCCGGATCCTATCTGGCACTGTGCTTTCAAGCTCTGTGTGGCCAGGGAAGTTTGAAACCTCCCTGTCCCAACAGATTCTGAAAAACCAACTTGAAGAATGATCTTCCCTAGGGTCCTGCATCCTGCGTGGTGCTGGTTCCGAGGGAGCAACGAAGCTCTCCCCTCAGCAACTGCAAGAACAACACCTGTGTCCCACCAGAGCACCGGTAAGACACGTCTGCTCCTTTCCTCTCCTGCTGGAGAACTCCTAACTGTTGTGTTGGCTCCTAACTCCCCCTGGTGGCTGATCCTCTCCTGGGTCCCTGTCACTAGTGGGTGGTGCCCCCCATGTTTGAAGGCAACCTTAAGACCCAACCCTAGCTCATTCCCCATTGGTGAGGGCAATCTGGTTGTGTATTTGGTTGTGTAAGTGGTGAAACCGGTACCGACCTCCTCCGGATCTGGTTAAGCACTACACCTTAAATCAGATGCAGTACTCTGTGGCGACTGAAGCCTCAGGGGCATCACATATACTGCACATATCCATAAGAGGATTTTTTACTTTAATAAAATTAATAAAGTCCCATTATATTTGATGGCAAGAATAATTAGACGTTATTTTTCCATAAAATAGGCAGCCAAAACAGTAAAATAGAACAGAACCTTACTTATTTTATGGTCTTCTCAGTGCTGTGCATTCCAATAATAAATTACTTTCACCTGGGCACCTAATTTGTAATTCTTGTTATCTCAGAAGGTACTGAGTAGTGATGGGCGAACCTGCAGATATCCAGGATTGGTGGGTCCAGTCGGATTTAAAAAAAAAGAACAACAAAACTGTTTTGGACCGGAATTAGGTTTTAATATCTCTGTGCATTTTTTTGCCTAGACATGCAGATTTGGTGTTGAAATTTATACACCCTATTCCTGCACCAAATCTGCATCTCAGGCAAAAAAGCATGCATCACTACCGCATCGTCTTTTGATGTGTTTTTTTTTTTTGCCAGAGGTTGCATATTTGGTGAAGGAATATGGTGGATAAATTTCAGCACCTAATCTTCATCTCTTGGCAAACAAATGTGATTTTCTGCCAGAAGATGCAGATCTGTGAAATCAGTTCTCCTGAGGTGAGGTCACTGAGATAATGAGGTCACCTGAGATCATTTTACCTGTGGTCACGGGCAGGGTACCTTAGGAACCTCCAACTATGACCGCAGATAAACTGAATAACGTCACTTCTCACAGCTGCGGCTAAGTCAGTCTCTACCTGAAGCCACAGTGTGCACACATGTTCTGTGCCTGTGCACTGTGACTTCAGTATGTGTATAGCAAAGTTGGAATTGTTATGGGACCTCATGTGGATTATGTCAGAACTGGATGTTTGGAGTTAATAAAGGGGTGAATAGGGTGGGGGTTTTCGTATTTTATTTAAAATAAAGAATTTTTTCGGGGTTTGTGTTTATTTTTTTTCATTTGCAGATTAATAATGGGGGGGGTCTCATAGATGCCTCCCATTACTAATCTAGGGATTTGTGGCAGCTATGAGCTGTCATTCACCCCTTATATTACCCGGATTGCCACTGCACAGGGCAATCGGGATGAGCCAGGTAAAGTGCTGGGATTGTCGCATCCATTAGATTAGATTAGACAATTCTGGGCAGCTGCAGGCTGCTATTTTTAGGCTGGGGGGTTGGCCAATAACTTTTGTGGTGAATGAAACTAATTTTATTTAAACATGTGCTATAGATAAAAGACTAACCAAAAACACAACTAAAAAAACGCAAGAAAAACTCATCAAAAATGCAGCAAAGCCGTTTTTTTCTGCTAAGGGAGCAGGTTTTGCTGCAGAAAAGGCAACAAAAAAAGCATGAACATAGCCTAAATCTGCTCTCCACAAGGTTCTGTGTAGAGTGGGAGCAGTGGTAATAAAGACATACACCACCACTGCTGCTTCATATGTTTTGCTTGGGAGTCCTTTGGGCCACAGCTTTTTCTAAAATTGTTAGAGATAGGAAGCAGAATCTCCTATAAGTGTGTTGTGTATGGGAGACATCATGACAGCTAATCTCAGTTTATTCTGAAGTTAAACTCATAAGCAACTGACAGAGATTAAATCTACATCAGTGAAAAATAAGTCACAAAATGGTCAGATATTATGTTTCATGTATACATACAGCTGAAATGATAGGGGTGCTTTTACACAGTGATCCATCCCTAAAGGGTGCTTTACACGCTGCGACATCGCTAGCGATTGCTAGCGATGTCGCGAGCGTTCGCACCCGCCCCCCTTCGTTGGTGCGATATGTGGTGATCGCTGCAGTAGCGAATAATATTGCTACGGCAGCGTCACACGCACATACCTGTTCTGCGACGTCGCTGTGCCCGCCAAACAATCCCTCCTTCAAGGGGGACGTGCGTTCGGTGTCACAGCGAAGTCACAAAACGGCCGTCCAATAGCAGAGGAGGGGCGGAGATGAGCGGCCAGAACATGCCGCCCACCTCCTTCCTTCTTCATTGCCGGTGGACGGAGGTAAGGAAATGATCGTTGCTCCTGTGGTGTCACACATAGCGATGTGTGATGCCGCAGGAACGAGGAACAACCTCGCTACGTACGAGACAACGATTTTTGGTAAATGAACGACCTCTCATATAGCAACGATTTTTGTCTCTTTTGCGATCGTTTAAGGTCGCTTCTGCCTGTCACACGCTGCGATGTCGCTAACGGTGCCGGAGGTGCATCACAAACACTGTGACCCCAAAGATATATCGTTAGCGATGTCGCAGCATGTAAATGGCCCTTAACTCTGCATCATCTCTGACATTTCTTTTCAAGTCGAGCTGGACTTTGTCAATTGCCACATTGTATGTTAGTTTTGTAGTTCAACCCTGTAAGTTACCTTTTACTTCTTTTACTTTCCATAAACATAAAATATTTCTTTAGCTATATCTCTCATTTAATTGTGAGTCACCTGCTCGCCAGTAGGCATTACAAATCCGGATTATTGTTGTCTTGGAAATCCAAGGATACCAAGATACCTATTTCCAGGTAGGGAAATAGTAGCAGCAAGAGTACACTATCACCACACAGCAGAGAAGCCAAACTCTCATCAGGGCAGGAAGAAAACCACCATCATTGTGAAGGCGGTAAAGAATGTTCCGCACTGTTGTGCAGAGCTGAAGTAAAAGGTAAAAGCTCCCTGTCCTATCTCTGGCTGAATTATTCCCTGCTGCGCCATCCCTACCTCAAGACATACCCCAGGACCCAGCCCTTGTTGGGGGGGCGAGAGGACAACCCTTTGGCACTGCGAATCACCAAGTAACTCCTGGGGTCCACCAGCAGTGCCCAGCCATACCACAGCCGAACATCCCAATTGGCGTCACAAACTCTTTATTTTAATTTTCTTTCTCCCCTTTTTAAATATTATTTTTACTCCCCATTACAAAAAGCCTGTCGCACGCTCCCGGTACGGCCACATCACCGCTCGGAGCCACCACCGTGACATCAGAGGCCTCCGGGGCGGCACACTAAGATCCTCCAGCACCTTATCAGTTTTGTGGATCTTTGTGTTACGCTTCACAAAATCCATAGTGCTCTACTCTCGAGTCACTTCTAGAGCTTGCATCGGCATGAGTATGGTGATATTCTCTCCTAGAAGGGATGCTTCTGTTTTGTATGACTGTTCAAAGCACCAAGTGCACACTTTAGAATTTAATGCTGAGAACTTAGGTATTAGCAGAGTTATATGTTAAGTAACATGTAAAGAAAAAAAAACAAATGTTTCCATTACATAGAATAAGGTTAGGTACACACGTCTTCTGATTTTCATCACTCTATTCTGTATAAGAAGCAGAATAATAAATGTAATGGCTTAATTACATGATAGACCACTCTGTTGCCAAAGGGACGCTATTGATTAATAATAGAGGACTTCAGGTTTGTATTTGGGTATCAGTCATTTAACCAGAAAATTGGGCATATCGTGTTGCGCTGTATGTTCCCTTACGAGTAATGGAATCTGATACAGAATCTTCTAATGGATCCTCCAACTAAGATGTGAACCTACCCTAACTCCACTACAAAGGACTACTTGTAGAGCTATAATTCTAGATCAACTAATGTGCACTGGAGATCAAATATGAGAACAATGTATGATCACTTGCTTTTTTCAGAAATAATGTAATCTACATTGATCAACATTTGAAGGTTTTTTGTAAGGGGTGCACCATGACACTCGAACAGTGTTTTACAAAAGATCCAAAGTTTATCAACATAAAACCTTTATTTTGCCCAAAATGTGATGATCATAATTAGAGAACAGCAATGACTGTAGCACAGAGAAAGATTATAAGTACATTTTTTGAATGTAACAGCAGTCACCAATCAGTAGGAAGAGTACAGGCCTTTGCTTTGAATTACTTCAGCACATCTGTGGCCACAGGACATCACTAGTCTCTGACGCTGCTCTACTTTTCCACAGTTCTTTGATTGTTGTGGGTTTCTTGGCCATGGAATTGTTACCAAGGATTTTCCAGAGGTTTTCTATTGGATTTAGATCAGGACTCTGGGCTGGCCATTTCATTGTTTCAATGTTTTCTGTTTCAAGGAACTGCTTTATCAATTTTACTGTGTGACAGTGGGCATTGTCCTGCTTGAAAATTCCTGGCTGATGGAGTGATGAATGCAAGTAAGATACCACGTGTTGTTGAAGAAAGTTGTGATACACACATGCATTCACTCTGCCATGTAGCTGTATGAGAGGTCCCCAAACCATGGCACATCTTCCATCACCTTTCACGAACTTCTTAACATACTATGAGTTCAGCCTTTCCCCAGTTTGTCAATGAACATAAGTTTCCCATCAGACCCAAATAAATTAAACTTACTTTCATCACTAAAATGAACTTTGGACCACTGCTCCTCTGTCGACACAACATGCTCTTCCTGAAAGGTGAATCTAGCCTTTTGATTCTTTCTGCTAATGAGAGGTTTGGTCACTGCAGAGTGGGCTTTTAGTCCTAATGCTCTTAAACATTGTGACACTGTATGGCGAGACAGATCAGTGCTGAACTGGCGAGCAATTCCAGCTGCTACGTGTTGAAACGATTATTCATGGAGATTCTCCGTATTATCCTGTCCTCTCTGCCATTTTTCTTTCAAGGGTGACCAGCCTTCTCGGGGCACTTGAAAGAGTTTGTGATGTTGTAAAGATGCAATATTCTCAAAATCACAGACATGGAATGACCAACTTCACTTGCTATTGTTGATAGGGTCCCCCCTTTGGCCTTCATCTGGACATTCTGCTGCCGGAGGGTTCTAGTCACTTTGGATTGGCACACCATTTTTCCCAAAGTTAGTGCAAACTGGAAAGTTAGGCTGCCAGTTAAATAGGGTTTGTCAGATAATTAAGGAAATTAGCACCATGTGCCATATTAACACCAATAACTTGCAGTTATCTGAAAGTGTTCTCTAATTTTGATCAGTGTTCTTTTTCATTTATCTCATTTAAATTTTTATTATGTGCTTTAGAATAAATTCAATTTATGAAATAAGCTTAAAATACTGCTAGTTTACTCATGTTAGGTATAATCACATAGGACTACACAATGATCTAACATTTAGGAAATTGTGTGTTGTTCTCTAATTTTGATCTTGTCACGCTCCCCGGGTCCTCTGCTCCGCTCCCCGGGTCCTCTGCTCCGCTCCCCGGCTCACCTGCCACGCTCCCCGCTCTCCAGCCTCCAGTGCCCGCGCTTCCCAGGCCTCCTGGTCCCCGCTCCCGGCGCCCGTCGGCTTCCCAGTCCATGGCCGGCTCTGCTGCGTCCTCCTCTCAGCTTCCTGTGTTGGCTTCTGGCACCCGGGCCGCGCGCATGCGCATTAGGGCGCGCGCGCGGTCACTGACCCTTTCTTAAAGGGACAGTGTCCACTGACAGGAAATGATGCACACAGGTACAGGGTATATAGGGGGTTAATGTCCAAGGGAGCGGGGCCTGTTCTTCGTGTTTTCCCAAGCTAGGAGTCAGGTCTCCTTGTGTTCTGTGAGATACTTACCTCTCTGTCTTCTAGAGCCGATCCTGCATCGCCATCCGGTCCTGCTGTGTCTCGAACCCCGAACGCTGCCCATCTGCCATCCTGACAGTCCGTACCATCTCGGATCCCTGCGGTGACCCGTCATCTCGCTCCAACGGTTCCGGACCCTGACATCATCACGGCTTCCGAACCTGAGCTCCATCACCCGGACCACCATCAGTGACCTCGTGGTCCCAGGGACTTCTCCATTGTCTTCCAGTGCACGGACTGTTCTGCTACCTAAAGTGCTCCGGCTACCGGACTCCTTTCCCTCATCAGGGAGTTCGGCCCAGTGGATCCACCTCCTGGGTCTGCCCGTCCATCTGGCCCTAACAGTAAGAACAGGCCATGGATCCCGCCGAAGCACTAGCGGCCTTGCATGAGGAACTCCAACGCCAGCGTGAAGTCCAGACCCGTATGCTGAACTTTATGACTTCCGTGGACGCCCGCTTGAATACGCTACAAGCCTCAGTCACATCTTCAGCACCTCCGGCCTCCACTAGTCAATCCACGGCTCCCGCTCCCGTGGCAGCCTCCTCGGATGCTTCCAGACTTCGCTTGGTCTCACCAACCCGGTACGCCGGAGATCCCAAGACCTGCAGGGGGTTTATAAACCAATGCTCCCTCCATTTCACGCAGCTGCCACATTTGTTTGCCTCCGACCAAGCCAAGGTCGCCTTCATCATGTCTCACCTAGAGGGCGAGGCACTGGCGTGGATGAACCCCTTGTGGGAGAAGGAGGACCCTATGACCAAGAACCTCCAGGAGTTCCTGCAGGCCTTTCGCAGCACCTTTGACGAACCCGGACGCGCCTCCGCGTCTGCTTCATCTCTTCTCCGGTTACGTCAGGGAACTCTGACGGTGGGTCAATACGCCATCCGTTTCCGCACCTTGGCTTCAGAACTCGGGTGGAATAACGAGGCCCTAACCGCCGCCTTCTGGGAAGGACTCTCGGGTCGAATCAAAGATGAGCTGGCTGGACGTGACGTACCGTCCACCCTGGACGCCCTGATTACCCTAGCGACTAGAGTGGACATACGCTTTCAGGAGCGGTCCAAAGAGGTGTCCCGTGAGAGACGTCCGGTACGACATTCCTCTCCTCCACAGAAGCCCACCGTACTCCAGTCAACGGCCTCAGGTGTCTCCGTCCATGAGCCCATGCAGATCGACCGTGTGCGACAGTCTGAACAACGTCGAGCAGAGCGGCTCGCCAAGGGTCTCTGCTTCTATTGCGGAGAGGGCACACACCTGCTACGCGCCTGTCCAGAGAGGCCGGGAAACTCCAAAGCCTAGGGTTGGTGGGAGAGGCCACCCTAGGTGCTGGGACTCTCTCAGACCCGGTTACATGGACTGTGCAAGTGACAACGGGAGAGACGCGGTTTACGGCTGAGGCGTACCTTGATTCTGGGGCAGCAGGCAATTTCATCCAACAGGCCACGGTGGACAAGTACCAGGTGCCTGTTACTCCACTCACCAAACCTCTTGTGATTGCCTCTGTGGATGGGAGACCCCTCTCTGACACCATCTCCTGGATCACCAAGCCGCTTGAACTGCGTATCGGTGCTCTACACACCGAGAACATCGCTCTCTACGTCCTCCCGCATATGTCACATCAAATCCTGCTGGGCCTTCCCTGGTTGCGGACACACGAGCCTTCAGTCAGCTGGGGCACTGGCGATATCACTCGATGGGGCTCTTCTTGCCATGAGAAGTGTCTGAAGACCATACAACCTATCTGGCGACCTCCGGCTCCCGAGTCCCTACCGGGACTGCCTTCAGCCTATTGGTCCTTCGTAGACGTCTTTGATAAGAAGGAGTCCGAAGTACTTCCGCCACATCGTCCTTACGATTGTGCCATTGACCTGCTCCCAGGAACTACACCACCTCGAGGACGGATATATCCACTGTCTCCAGCCGAAACAAGGGCCATGTCTACGTACATCACAGAGAGCCTGGCTAAGGGATTCATTCGGAGATCCTCCTCTCCTGCTGGAGCAGGCTTCTTCTTCGTAAAGAAGAAAGAGGGCGACCTACGCCCATGTATAGACTACCGGGGATTGAACCTAATCACCGTAAAGAACAAGTACCCCCTGCCGCTCATCCCCGAATTGTTTGATCGGCTCAGAGGAGCTCGTGTGTTCACCAAGTTGGATCTTCGGGGTGCCTACAACCTGGTCCGTATCCGCTCAGGGGATGAATGGAAGACCGCGTTCAACACTCGCGATGGGCATTATGAATACTGCGTGATGCCTTTCGGCCTGTGTAACGCACCAGCAGTCTTCCAAGAATTAGTGAACGATGTGTTCCGGGACCTTCTCTACGTCTGTGTGGTGGTGTATCTGGATGACATCCTTGTCTTCTCTCCGGACCTCCAGACCCACCGAGAGAACGTGCAACTGGTTCTACAAAGACTGAGAGAGAACCGTCTGTACGCCAAGTACGAGAAGTGTGTCTTCGAACAGTCTTCTCTCCCCTTCCTGGGGTACCTCATCACCGATACCGGACTGCAGATGGATCCAAAGAAGGTCTCTTCCGTTCTCGACTGGCCTCCTCCTTCTGGCCTGAAGGCAATCCAATGCTTTCTGGGATTCGCCAACTATTACCGCCAGTTCATTCCTCACTTCTCGGCTCTGACTGCTCCTCTCTCCGCCTTGACCAAGAAGGGGGCTAATCCAAAGGACTGGTCACCTGCGGCCGACGCCGCGTTTGGCTCTCTAAAGCGAGCCTTTGCCTCCTCTCCTGTACTCCACCGTCCAGAGTTAAACCGCCAGTTCACCTTGGAGGTGGATGCCTCCTCCTCGGGAGCCGGAGCAGTACTCATGCAGAGGTCCTCCTCCGGGAAGATGGTGACTTGCGGTTTCTTCTCCAAGAGCTTCTCCGCGCCTGAACGCAATTACACCATCGGTGACCGAGAGCTCTTGGCGGTCAAACTGGCTCTGGAAGAATGGCGCTATCTTCTGGAAGGAGCAGTGTACCCCGTCATTATTTACACGGACCACAAAAACCTGGAATACCTGCGGACTGCTCAGCGACTGAACCCACGGCAAGCCAGGTGGTCCTTGTTCTTTGCCCGGTTCGACTTCCAGCTTCACTTCCGACCCGCGAACAAGAATGTACGCGCTGATGCCTTGTCTAGGTCTTTCATGCCCATGGAGCAGGAGGAAGAGACATCTCAACCCATCATCTGTTCAAGTAAGATTATTCCAGTGGCTCCTGTCACCCTGGCCCAGATACCGCCTGGGAAGACCTATGTCTCTGAGACTGACAGGCAAAAAGTGTTACACTGGGGCCATGCCTCGAAAACAGCCGGTCATGCAGGTCAGAAGAAAACATGGAGTGCGATCGTGCGTCATTACTGGTGGCCATCCCTTCGCACGGACGTCGCCTCTTTTGTCTCTGCCTGCTCCTCCTGTGCCAGGAACAAGACTCCCAAACACCTGCCATATGGCCGTCTTCTGCCTCTGCCCATACCCTCAGTTCCCTGGCAACACATAGCGATGGACTTTATTACGGACTTGCCATTGTCCTCCGGACACACAGTCATATGGGTCGTGGTGGATCGGTTCTCTAAAATGGCCCATTTCGTTCCTATGGCTGGACTGCCCTCTGCCCAGGAACTCGCGGACGCCTATATACAACACATCTTCCGCTTGCATGGCTTTCCATCACACATCGTGTCCGATAGAGGAACTCAGTTCACCTCCCGCTTCTGGAGGGCTCTCTGTAAGCATCTGGGAGTGACTCTGGACTTTTCTTCGGCCTACCATCCTCAGTCGAACGGCCAAGTAGAACGGGTCAATCAGATATTGACCTCTTTCTTACGTCACTACGTCAACGCCCATCATGACGATTGGTCCACGCTTCTTCCTTGGGCTGAATTCTCCCATAATCACCACGTCAGTGAGTCCTCCTCCAGTTCTCCCTTCCATGTCGTCTACGGACTTCAGCCGTCTGTCCCATTGCCTGTATCCTCTTCCTCGGACATCCCTGCTGCTGATGCAGTACTCCGTGACTTTGCCTCCATTTGGGACTCAGTTAAGGCGTCCCTTGAACGTGCATCCCTGCGGATGAAGAGACACGCGGACAAGAGACGACTGGATCCTCCGTGTTTCTCCCCGGGAGATCTCGTCTGGCTTGCTTCCAAGTACATCCGACTGAAGATACCATCCTACAAGCTGGGACCTCGTTACATCGGACCGTTTAAAGTCCTCGGCAAGATCAATGAGGTCTCCTACAAACTGCAGCTCCCGGCCACGATGAGGATACCCAACTCCTTCCACGTCTCTCTGCTCAAGCCGGTTGTCCTTGGTCCCTTCTCCGCTGCCGCCAGTCCGGCTCCTCCTCCATATCGTGGCCATGAAGACCGTACGAGGTCGACAGTTCTTCCTGGTGGACTGGGAAGGGTATGGCCCTGAGGATAGGTCCTGGGAGCCCAGGGAGAACGTGGGCACTCCTCCGATCCGTGCCTTCCTGTCCCGGTTGCGGGGAGGGGGGCGTGGGGGGGGTACTGTCACGCTCCCCGGGTCCTCTGCTCCGCTCCCCGGGTCCTCTGCTCCGCTCCCCGGCTCACCTGCCACGCTCCCCGCTCTCCAGCCTCCAGTGCCCGCGCTTCCCAGGCCTCCTGGTCCCCAGTCCATGGCCGGCTCTGCTGCGTCCTCCTCTCAGCTTCCTGTGTTGGCTTCTGGCACCCGGGCCGCGCGCATGCGCATTAGGGCGCGCGCGCGGTCACTGACCCTTTCTTAAAGGGCCAGTGTCCACTGACAGGAAATGATGCACACAGGTACAGGGTATATAGGGGGTTAATGTCCAAGGGAGCGGGGCCTGTTCTTCGTGTTTTCCCAAGCTAGGAGTCAGGTCTCCTTGTGTTCTGTGAGATACTTACCTCTCTGTCTTCTAGAGCCGATCCTGCATCGCCATCCGGTCCTGCTGTGTCTCGAACCCCGAACGCTGCCCATCTGCCATCCTGACAGTCCGTACCATCTCGGATCCCTGCGGTGACCCGTCATCTCGCTCCAACGGCTCCGGACCCCGCCTGACATCATCACGGCTTCCGAACCTGAGCTCCATCACCCGGACCACCATCAGTGACCTTGTGGTCCCAGGGACTTCTCCATTGTCTTCCAGTGCACGGACTGTTCTGCTACCTAAAGTGCTCCGGCTACCGGACTCCTTTCCCTCATCAGGGAGTTCGGCCCAGTGGATCCACCTCCTGGGTCTGCCCGTCCATCTGGCCCTAACAGATCTCCACTCTATGATGTTCTATATTTGCCAAGGTCACAGTGCACAGTCTAATGATCCCTTATTTAACATAACAGTCAGAAGAACCACATTTTAAAACACCACTGCAGCTATTTTTTTCTTTTCTTTCTATACCGGAGTGGTGCTTTAAATCTAAGTCCCCTGGGCCTAGCATTATACTTACTCTCTGGATTTTTCACCCTTTTTTTGGCGCCGCTCTAGTCCTGCTGTGGCATCTTGTGCCCGTAACTTCTGACTGTCAGGAAGTCAGAAGTTATTTTACAAGCTCTCAATCCAAGTCTATGAGAGCCAGAAAAAGGCTCTCATAGGAGTTAAATTGAGTTGTAATCTCCAACTCACTCCATTAACCACTGGAGCTGCTGGCAGATCATAAATCGCTGGAGACCGCCCAGAACGATCCTGAAAACAAATAAAGATGGTGGCAGGTGAACATTAGACAGGTGGCAAACTTAAAGCACAACTCCAGTGCTGAATTAAAAAAAAGTGCTGGAGTGGTATTTTAAATATTTTGTAGTAAAAATGTAAAGAGTTAAAAAGACACTCATGCACATTGTGAGATTTATATCCATTGTCCATACACTATGGTTGATTCACACCTTAGTGCACATATAAGGAATCATAATTAACATTACAGAAAGATTTTTACAATGTAAAGCTTTATTACTATTAAGGAAAGCAAGACAACATCTGAAAAATACATCTCAATATAAAAGTATCAAGTTTGCAACCTTTGCAATGTGAAGTATACTGAGTTGTGAAGGCCTCGCTCTGCATAGTTCAAGAGGCCTCTGGGCTTGATGACAGAGGGTTACATGAATCCATAAAGGTTAAACATGAGTTGTCATTAAAATCAAAGCCCTGTTCTCTACAACTGCCAGGAGAAGCATTCAGAGAGTTGAAAGAGATAAACATGGATATAATAGGCATTACTAAAAGAAAAATGAAGGTCTCCAGGAGCAGTGTAAGCTGACAATAGAGAGGAAGTTATATGGCATTATTTCAGAATATACAAATAATGAATACTTAATTATGTTATGTTGACAACAGAGGGCCCCAACATATGCAGGGTCCACCTATACCACTAACACTTTAAATAATATGTACTTTATAGAAGTGCAAGAAATTGCAGAAATAGCAGATCTCCAGTCTATTTATTAATCAAAGCCCCACATAGATCCGAGGAGCTAGAGAAATGTCAGTCATTCCATGACTCCCATAAGTATATTACTTCCATTCACGATATAAAGAAGCCTGTAGACTACTTTAGGGCTTTAATGTTCGTCTGGATTATTTGCTGGGACTTTTCCGATGAAACTGGCAATTATTCAATTGTTACAATTTCAAAGAAATTGCTGTTTATGTAGTATATAAAAAGTTTCTCTAAACGTAATATTTAAATTACAATGCAAATATTAGCAAATGTGATCTAAAAACTAAATCACAGACAACCTCTTCATTGCTTTAAGGGTATGTTCAGATTACGCCTTTTTATATACATTTTTTGGGCACAATCTAAAGTGCAAAATGACAATCACTCTTTTGGCATGATTTTGAGTGTTTTATATACATTTTTCACCTTCCGACTGATTTAAAAGGGACATTTTGTGCTGAAAAAGAAGTGATATGACTTTTTTTATGTTGGAAAAGTTGACGGAAAAAACCTTGATGTGCAGAGTGGCCAAATTGTCTTCCCATCGACACCTTTTGCCACAAATATAGAATGTTTTCTTATATTATTACATTTTATTATTGGGGCACAAAAACCTAACAGTTTAAACTTCTCTACTATGGTTTAGATATAAAAAGACTTGCAGAACAAATGCTTGTCTCAAAAAAAAATGGAACTGCTTTAGGGACTTGTTCAAATATATTCCAGTCTAATTTACCATTTCTTTATGACACTTCCTTAGCCATCCCTTTCCAATATGATCCTTACATAGGAGCTTCACCAGTTTTAACATGGGCAGTGGCTGCAGAGCTGAATAAAATATAGATTTTATTTCTTAATTTATCGTCTCCTTTACGGAGAAATTAGCTTGTAAAGTTGGAATTGTGATTTTTGCTGAGACTAAAACCTGCTTTACACCTTACGATCCAGCATACGATATCGTATGCGATCGTAACCGCCCCCATCGTATGTGCGGCATGTTCAATTTGTTGAATGTGCCGCACAAATGATTAACCACCATTACACGTAATTACCCGTCCATACGACCTCACTGTGGGCAGCGAAAGTCCACTTCCTGGAGTGGGAGGGACGTTCGGCGTCACAGCGATGTCACGCGGCAGCCGGCCAATAGAAGCGGAGGGGCGGAGCTGAGCAGGACGTAAACATCCCGCCCACCTCCTTCCTTCCGCATTGCTGGCCGGGAGCCCCAGGATGCAGATAAGATCTGTTCATCGTTCCCGGGGTGTCACACACTGCAATGTGTGCTACCCCGGGTATGATGAACAATCTGACGTTCAATTCTAGAGAAATGAACGATGTGCGTGCGATGAACGTATTACCGTTCAATCACAATCGCACATACCTATCACACACTGCAATGTACCTTACAATGCCTGATACAGTTAGGTCCAGAAATATTTGGACAGTGACACAATTTTCGCGAGTTGGGCTCTGCATGCCACCACATTGGATTTGAAATGAAACATCTACAACAGAATTCAAGTGCAGATTGTAACGTTTAATTTGAAGGTTTGAACAAAAATATCTGATAGAAATTGTAGGAATTGTACACATTTCTTTACAAACACTCCACATTTTAGGAGGTCAAAAGTAATTGGACAAATAAACCAAACCCAAACAAAATATTTTTATTTTCAATATTTTGTTGCGAATCCTTTGGAGGCAATCACTGCCTTAAGTCTGGAACCCATGGACATCACCAAACGCTGGGTTTCCTCCTTCTTAATGCTTTGCCAGGCCTTTAGAGCCGCAGCCTTCAGGTCTTGCTTGTTTGAGGGTCTTTCCGTCTTAAGTCTGGATTTGAGCAAGTGAAATGCATGCTCAATTGGGTTAAGATCTGGTGATTGACTTGGCCATTGCAGAATGTTCCACTTTTTTGCACTCATGAACTCCTGGGTAGCTTTGGCTGTATGCTTGGGGTCATTGTCCATCTGTACTATGAAGCGCCCACCGATCAACTTTGCGGCATTTGGCTGAATCTGGGCTGAAAGTATATCCCGGTACACTTCAGAATTCATCCGGCTACTCTTGTCTGCTGTTATGTCATCAATAAACACAAGTGACCCAGTGCCATTGAAAGCCATGCATGCCCATGCCATCACGTTGCCTCCACCATGTTTTACAGAGGATGTGGTGTGCCTTGGATCATGTGCTGTTCCCTTTCTTCTCCAAACTTTTTTCTTCCCATCATTCTGGTACAGGTTGATCTTTGTCTCATCTGTCCATAGAATACTTTTCCAGAACTGAGCTGGCTTCATAAGGTGTTTTTCAGCAAATTTAACTCTGGCCTGTCTATTTTTGGAATTGATGAATGGTTTGCATCTAGATGTGAACCCTTTGTATTTACTTTCATGGAGTCTTCTCTTTACTGTTGACTTAGAGACAGATACACCTACTTCACTGAGAGTGTTCTGGACTTCAGTTGATGTTGTGAACGGGTTCTTCTTCACCAAAGAAAGTATGCGGCGATCATCCACCACTGTTGTCATCCGTGGACGCCCAGGCCTTTTTGAGTTCCAAAGCTCACCAGTCAATTCCTTTTTTCTCAGAATGTACCCGACTGTTGATTTTGCTACTCCAAGCATGTCTGCTATCTCTCTGATGGATTTTTTCTTTTTTTTCAGCCTCAGGATGTTCTGCTTCACCTCAATTGAGAGTTCCTTAGACCGCATGTTGTCTGGTCACAGCAACAGCTTCCAAATGCAAAACCACACACCTGTAATCAACCCCAGACCTTTTAACTACTTCATTGATTACAGGTTAACGAGGGAGACGCCTTCAGAGTTAATTGCAGCCCTTAGAGTCCCTTGTCCAATTACTTTTGGTCCCTTTAAAAAGAGGAGGCTATGCATTACAGAGCTATGATTCCTAAACCCTTTCTCCGATTTGGATGTGAAAACTCTCATATTGCAGCTGGGAGTGTGCACTTTCAGCCCATATTATATATATAATTGTATTTCTGAACATGTTTTTGTAAACAGCTAAAATAACAAAACTTGTGTCACTGTCCAAATATTTCTGGACCTAACTGTATGCATCACTTACGACGTGACCCCGCCGACACATTGTAAGATACATTGCAGCGTGTAAAGCGGGCTTTACTAAGAGGGCATTAAAAGATATTTGTCTCTGGTGCAATAACGTTTTTCTCTACATGACCTTGACCAATCATAAGACGGTGGTGTCATGCAAGGAAAAAAAAAATAAGTCCACAGAGAAGGTCAGGCCCGGCTTTCTCTGTGTGAGACATGAAATGATGCACAGCCTTGGTCTATTTACTGATCTCACTGCCACATCTACTGTGATTATAAGAAATGGAGACGAGTAAAGCAACATCGGTGTCATTCCAGCACTTCTTGCAGCTTTAATTTCACAGCTGTCAGTGTGGTGATAGGAGAGTAGAGCAGATCTGCTTGTCATTACAAACACTTCTTACAGCTCTCTTTTCAGAGCAGTCAGTGTGGGGATAAAAAAGCAGAGTACAGCAGAGCTGTGTGTCATTACAAGAACTTTTTGCAGCTCTTACTTCACAGTAGTCAGTGTGAGGATAGAAGAGCAGAGCTGGGTGTCATTACAACTACTTCTTGCAGCTTTCATTTCACAGCAGTCAGTGTGGGGATAGAAGAGCAGAGTAGAGCAGAGCTGGGTGTGATTACAAGCACTTCTTGCAGCTCTCATTTCATAGCAGTCAGTGTGGGGATAGAAGAGCAGAGTAGAGTAGAGCTGGGTGCCATTAGAAGTACTTCTTGCAGCTCTCATTTCGCAGTCAGTGCTGTGAAAGGAGAGCTACAAAAGGTGTTTATAATGACTCATAGCTCTGCTCTATTGCCCTTATCCAATTGTAATCACAGTGGCTCCATATAAGCATGCCATTTCAGGAAGTTTGATGTATACATCTTTTTTCTCTCAATTATACCTAAAGAAGGCTGAAGGATAAAACATACGAGCCGAAATGCGTTGTATAATTAACCATATTTTAATGTACAAATAAAATATGTCCTTATTTATATAATTGCCTAGTCATATGACCGAAAATCATCCAATGTGTTCCACCATTGGTAGCAGGAGTGTCGCAAGACTGCTAATTGCCTTTGGCTCCCAATAGTGAAATTAATGAGGAGAGCTGGGCTGTGTGTCATTACATGTCTTACACAGTGAAAGCTGTTTCTGATATTCTCTGGGGCATGTTCTTTCTTTTTCTGCATGATGCCTCCTGTTTATGATTGGTAAACATCATGCGGTGGAAAAGTAGAATCTCTGCTAATGACTACACGTCTTAAAGAAAAATTAGTATATAAACTTTACAAGCTAATATCTCTACAATGGAGATAAGAAATAAAATTAATAAAAAATATATTTTATTCAGCTCTGCAAACACAACTTTATTATGTGGCCAGTTTAACATGTCATAACTAGTAAAAGGTTGTCTTTAACCACATAGATGGTACAGTAGAGGCGACATACATGTTCATACCATCCCTGTGACTCCACCACAAAGGAGCTCACCACTGTGCACATTTAGGACTTGAAAACATTTATCTTCTAACTGAAACAAAAGCAGAACTTTGTAGAGTTCTCCGAACATCCAGTGCTTCCGCTTTTCCATTCCTTAAACGCAGCCTCTGAGTACCTATTTAACATATTAATCTACAAATAAGTACACCAATCAATATATTCCTATGTAAAGTTCTTCTTCAGTAGAAACTCTTGGCCAGGACCATCTATAGGCACAGACCCTACTCTCTGGTATTGATAGTACTCCATCTTATTGTATGAAAATGACTAGCCATTTTTCCCTTTGTATCTTTAAGCTCAGTTCAGATGGCCCCACATTTTTCAGTGTATCATACATAACCTTACATAGAACTTTCTATTAAAATTAGCAGCTTCCATATTTAATCTCATTGGTTTGATTGACTGCTCTAAAGTAGAGGATTTGAATAAATGACTAAAAGAAGGTCTGCTGTGTCGGTGACTATGTGGAAAACATGGTTAATTCCTTTTTTCCTTTTCTTTAGAAGCAGAAAGTCTTTTCTCTGCCATGGCTGTATCTCACACATACACGTTGATTATAAGGCTGATTTAATGAATAGCTTTAATTAAAATAGGCACATTTTCTTAAACACATCTTAACTATTGCTAAATTCCCCAGGTAATTTTTCTGCCACAGCTCAGAATTCTGGGTAGTGATATATAAATTAGTATTGCCTTTTTGCATCCATCTAATTAACATGGCACTCTTTTCTAACAGCTTTTGAAGCACAGCCTTGGTGAGAGTATAGTGCTTGATAATTCACCCCTGAAAGCCTGTTTGATCCTTTTGTGACTCATGACTGAAACACAGGTTAATGGCTGCTTCAATGTGGATAGAGATCAGTGCCTGACTGCTAATTGGCTCATGAACCGGTCTAATAAAGGGTGTGCACAGTTTGTAGAAATCGGAGTTTGCCAGACTGAAACAACTTTAATGAATGTCTGTGGGATAACTTTCAGGTTTCCCAAATTTATCATTTCGCTTTGATAAATTAGCCTAATTCTAGCAGCGTACAGGAACTAACCAGTCACAGCAAGGTTCACTAATTAATTAGGAGGCTTTGGCCCAGGTCTCTTACTCAATATAGACATTAATGTGACTGGACTGAATTTATCTTAGGCAAGGTCACTATACATATGTTTAATTAAAATAAACCATTTCACTTAAGGCATTAGAGAACTATTCCCGTCTCAGACATTCATGGCATATCCTCAGTATATGGCTCACCCCTGGGACGCCTCTCTTGAGAAATGGGCTGCGGTTAGTGGAGACTTTGGCATATGTGTACTGTACAGTTCTCTTCACTGCCTTCTAAGGGAAGTCGAAATATTGTGGAGAAAGCACTCTCAGCTTAGTTAAAGAAACAAATTAATTGGTGCTACATTGATGCCAACATTTTCTACTGTAAACTACAGAGATTGCCTCTATCCACATCAGTCTCTGTTCCGAATCTATTTCCATATGTAAGACTCACACACTAAAGACAGTTTAATAGACATTAACCTTGGTGTAGAGGGGACGGGAACTTGAATAACTCAAAAAAATCCACCCAAACCTCATTCTTTTGTCGGTTTTGAACCCCCGACCTCAGTGCTACAAAGCAGCAGTACAAGTCACCAAGCAACTGTGCTTCTTTCATTACAAAGATGTAATTGTTATTTTTCATATTGAATTGTTAAAAGAATGTTGCAAAAATTTGCAGGTTGATGCCCACCACCATTACAAAGAACAAATCACTTGACATTAATATATAATTGGTCTAAAATGCTGTTTTTCCTCTGCACAGTTTGTTTTTACGTTTTTGTTCCTGTTTTGCTCTATTCCTAAAACTCCTCCATAGGAAATCTAGTTTTGTTAACCAAGAGGACATGGTACGGAACACTTCTCTGTGGGTATTTCAATGAGATACACACTCCCTTGGCTAAGAAGTCTAGCCTTCAATGCCAAGAAAAGGGTCTATATTTCAGAAATAGAAGACAAAATGACTCCAAATTTAGGAGAACAGAGACATTTAGACCAAATAAAATAATTACGATTAATGGTAAGTGACATGTCTTCTTCAAGATCTATTTGTAGTTAGGTTATTGTTTGCCCATGGATAGAAATCCATATTAAACTTAATGGACTGTATTTCAGGTCCACTTACTATTCTTCAAGAATGTTGAAAGAACTTATAAACCCAGTCAACAAAGCTTCATGAGTACTTGACACATCTCTTCAGTTTTTTCATAACTCCTTTAAAAATATTACTTTTCGGCTCGCATGTTTTATCCTTCAGCCTGCTTATGTTTTCTTATGCCCTATTTTTTAAAAAAACGACTTCTATTTTTAACCATCATGCATGGATTTTGTACAAAAGGCATGTGAAATTAAGAACAAGTGAGATGAACAAGAGAAATCTTTATTATAATCCAAAGTGTACACAATATTATATATATATATATATACATATATATATATATATATATATATATATACACAGTGAATATATAAATAAATATATATATATATATATATATATTATATGCTCAAACAAATAAAAAAATAAAGGGGAAACTTAAACAGCTAAATGGTATTTTAGTGTTCCCCTTATTTTTTGAGCAGTATATATAAATTTATTGAACATTCATTCTCCAACTTTATTGGAAATTAATTATTGCGCCTTTTCCTGTTCTTTTCAACGCTTCTCTTGATACATATAGAAAGCCTGTGATCTTCTCTGTGAATCTCCTTGATATCCTGATGAAATCATTCTCTGTGCTTTTCGCTAACAACACCAAGGTTTTCAGGTATGTAGCCCAAATGGGAGTATAAAAGAGATCACTTCAAATTCCCTAGACAACCCAGGGCTTTGAAACATTTCAGCATGTTCTCCACGATGGACTTAAATTTTGGATTTTTGTTGATATATACAAATTTGTTTATGATTGGATGAATCAATAAAGAGTCTCCACTAGAGATGAGCGAACCGGTCGCGGTTCGGCTCGAGGTCGGTTCGCTGAACGGGGGTCCCGTTCGAGTTCGGCTCGTCGAACGTTCGACGAACCAAACTCGAACCTATAGGCTATAATGGGAGGCAATCACAAACACATAAAAATGCATTATAAATGTACACAAACAGTTAATAAACATTGCCATAACACTTACCGGTCCCCGCGATCCCTTCTGCACTCTGTCTCCTGCCGCTATTCCATCCGATGATCGCTGAATCCTCCCGGTGTCCGGCACTACCAGCAGAGATGCAGGACCTATCGTGACGTCAAAATAGCCATGTGACCAGTCACGTGGCTATTATCTCATTGGCTACAGACTGGTCACATGACTATGACGCGTCATGTAGGACCTGCGAGTGCATCTCTCCGGTACACGGTGCACATATGTGTATCGCCGTGTACCGGCGGCGACATGCTCTACCACACGGTCGACTCCCCGTTCCGTTAGGGACCGGCTGACACAGCCGGTCATTAACGGAGATCACCGTTGCCATAGCAACGCAGTTAGCGGTGACGTCACCGCTAACCGCAGCTCCGAGACCACCGTTGCTATGGTAACGCGTCTGTCAGCATTACCGCTGTTACCGCTGACAGCCAGCACTGATCACTCACGGAGTGAAGGCTGCACGCTTCTTCCCGATTGTAGTGAGGATTGTAGTGAGGATGAGGTTCCCCAGCCCCAAGTGATGAGCTGGAGAACCTCATCCTCACTACAATCGTCACTACTACTACACTAGAAAGAAAGAAGACAGAAGAGCAGGATCGTGGAGGGCTGACAGGGGGTAATAAAGATGGAGTCTCTAATGTGTCTGTGTATTTATTTCTATTAAAGTATTTTTTCTCTGTGTGGTGTTTTTTTTTAACCCTTTATTGGAGATTCTTAATGGCCGGGTCAAACGTGCCTGACATTAAGAATCTCTGGCTTAATACTGGCTAGTAAAACAAAGCCAGTATTAACTCATGATTACCCAACAAGCCACCCGGCTCCAGGGCTGTTGGAAGAGTTGGATACAGCGCCAGATGATGGCGCTTCTATGAGAGCGCCATTTTCTGGGACGGCTGCGGACTGAAATCTGCAGCAGAGGCGCCCAGAAACCTCGGGCTAACCTGTGCTGCGGATTCCAATCCCCAGCTGCCTAGTTGTACCCGGCTGGACACAAAAATGGGGCGAAGCCCACGTCATTTGTTTTTTAATTATTTCATGAAATAAGTGAAATAATTAAAAAAAAACGGGCTTCCCTATATTTTTGGTTCCCAGCCGAGTACAAATAGGCAACTGGGGGTTGGAGGCAGCCCGTGGCTGCCTGCTGTACCTGGCTAGCATACAAAAATATGGCGAAGCCCACGTCATTTTTTTGGTGGGCAAAAAAATTCTGCATACAGTCCTGGATGGAGTATGCTGAGCCTTGTAGTTCTGCAGCTGCTGTCTGCTCTTCTCCATACAGACAGACAGCAGCTGCAGAACTACAAGGCTCAGCATACTCCATCCAGGACTGTATGCAGAAGTTTTTTGCCCCCTGAAAAAATTATGTGGGCTTCGCCATATTTTTGTATGCTAGCCAGGTACAGCAGGCAGGTACGGCTGCCCCCAACCCCCAGTTGCCTATTTGTACCCGGCTGGGAACCAAAAATAAAAGGAAGCCCTTTTTTTATTATTTCATGAATTTCATGAAATAATTAGAAAACAAATGACGTAGGCTTCGCCCCATTTTTGTGTCCAGCCAGGTACAACTAGGCAGCTGGGGATTGGAATCTTCAGCACAGGTTGGCCTGAGCTTTCTGGGCCCCACTGCTGCGAATTGCAGTCTGCAGCTGCCTCAGAAAATGGCATTTTCATAGAAGCGCCATCTTCTGGCGCTGTATCCAACTCTTCCAGCACCTGCCTGCTATACCTGGCTAGCATAAAAAAATATGGCGAAGCTCACGTCCTTTTTTTGTAGTTTTTTGGCAAAAAAAATAAAAAATGCTTCCCTGGATTTTCCATTGCCAGTGAAGGTAACACCAAGCAGTGGGGGTTAGCAGCCAGTAGCTGCTTGGATTACCCTTAGCTAGCAATACAAAAAATGCAGCGGGAGCCCATATATATTTTTTTTAATTATTTATTTAAATAACTAAAAATAAAATGGGCTTCCCTGTATTTTGATTGCTGGACATCACAGTGCTGTAAAAATAAATCTTTTAAAAAATGACGTAGCGCTCCGCGGTATTTTTGATTCTCAGCGCAGATAAAGCAGACAGCTATGGGTTGCCACCCCCATCTGCCTGCCGTTACCTTGGTTGGCAATCAAAATACAGGGAAGCCCATTAATTTTTTCTATTTAAAAAATAGTTAAAAAAAAAAATGACGTTGGGTCCCCCCATTTTTGATAGCCAGCTAGGGTAAAGCAGACAGCTGTAGCCTGAAAACCACAGCTGGCAGCTTTACCGTGGTTGGGGATCCAATGTGGAGGTCCCCTCAGGCTCTTTTTTATAATTATTTTATAAATATTAATAATTACACAATAAAAGTAGGGTCCCCCCCAAATTGGATCACCAGCCAAGGTAAATCGGACAGCTGTGGTCTGGTATTCTCAGGGTGGGAAGGTCCATAGTTATTGGGCCTTCACAGCCTAAAAATAGCAGGCCGCAGGCACCCCAGACGTGGCGCATCCACTAGATGCGCCAATCCTGGCGCTTCACCCCAGCTCATCCCATGCCCTGGTGCAGTGGCAAACGGGGTAATAAATCGGGTTGATACTAGCTGTAAAGTCACCTGAGATCAAGCCCAGCAGTTTGTGATGTCATGGCGTCTATTAGATACCCAACATCATAAACTGTCAGTACTAACAAAAAAAAAAAAAAAATCGACAAAAGAAATTTATTTGAAAAAACAGTCCCCAAAACATTTCCTCTTTCACCAATTTATTGTAAGAAAAAAAATAAAGGGGTCCCACGACGACTCTGGACCGTCTAGAATATGGGGGGGAGACACTCAGGGAACGTATCCCCCATTTTCTAGGAGTGCGGATGCTTCATGTGAGGAGTGTGGGTGCAATGAATCTGCACTCACTCTCCCCGGGTCCACTGCAGCAGAGTCCATGTCGTAATGGTTGCTACCAAAGCTGCAATGCCCTGCTCATGAGGTAAGGGCATGCCTAATCAGGAGAACTACTGTAGAGGAAGCTCTGCTCACTGGTATATAGGTGCTCAGAGGTAATAATAGATAAAATTAGTGAGTAACCTCGGCACTCTAAATCTCCCAGACTAAGGGTACCTTCACACTTAGCGATGCAGCAGCGATCCGACCAGCGATCTGACCTGGTCAGGATCGCTGCTGCATCGCTACATGGTCGCTGGTGAGCTGTCAAACAGGCAGATCTCACCAGCGACCAGTGAACAGCCCCCAGCCAGCAGCGACGTGCAAGCGACGCTGCGCTTGCACGGAGCCGCCGTCTGGAAGCTGCGGAGACTGGTAACTAAGGTAAACATCGGGTATGGTTACCCGATGTTTACATTAGTTACCAGCGCACACCGCTTAGCTGTGTGTGCAGGGAGCAGGGAGCCGCGCACACTGAGCGCTGGCTCCTTGCTCTCCTAGCTACAGCACACATCGGGTTAATTAACCCGATGTGTAATGCAGCTACATGTGCAGAGAGCAGGGAGCCGCGCACACTGCTTAGCGCTGGCTCCTTGCTCTCCTAGCTGCTGTACACATCGGGTTAATTAACCCGATGTGTACAGCAGCTACATGTGCAGAGAGCCGGAGCCGGCAGCACAGGCAGCTTGAGAGCTGCAGAGGCTGGTAACTAAGGTAAATATCGGGTAACCACCTTGGTTACCCGATGTTTATCTTGGTTACAAGCTCACCTCAGCTGTCAGATGCCGGCTCCTGTTCCCTGCTCGCTTCATTTGTCGCTCTCTCGCTGTCACACACAGCGATCTGCGTGTCACAGTGGGAGAGCGGCTTTGAAGAAAACGAACCAGGGCTGTGTGTAACGAGCAGCGATCTCGCAGCAGGGGCCAGATCGCTGCTCATTGTCACACACAGCGAGATCGCTAATGAGGTCACTGCTGCGTCACAAAAAGCGTGACTCAGCAGCGATCTCGGCAGTGAGCTCGCTGTGTGTGAAGCACCCCTTAGTCAGTAAGTCACAACGGATAGTAATGCAAAATCACTCTTTATTGGTCCGTATTAAGAAAAAAAAATTTTCATAAGCATATATGTTTTTGTCCAAAACAAGTTACAAATGACGTTTCGGCCTGAGCCTTCGTCAGATTGGACTTATCTGCATGTAATCATGAAAAATGACAATAATCAGTATCACATAAGAGTGAGAGAACAATAACATAAACTCGAACAATGTAGAGGTACAATTGGGATGCAGCAAAAAAATTGCAACACAGCAAGAAATGAAACACATGATACAAATGTCATAATACAGTACAAGGACAATATAGTAATGACAAATATGGGGTCAGAGTAGGCTTAGACAGCTCTGGTACGAAAGAGATGTCAATCATAAAGTAACATGTGCAGTAGGTGTAGAGCTACAGTATGCATGGCAGAGCTAATGGGTAGACCGACCATAGAAAAAGAACGGAGAAAAAGTGGAGAAAAAGTGGAGAAAAAGTGGAGAAAAAGTGGAGAAAAAATGGAGAAAAAGTGGAGAAAAAGTGGAGAAAAAAATGGAGAAAAAGTGGAGAAAAAAATGGAGAAAAAGTGGAAAAAAAGTGGAAAAAAAAGTGGAGAAAAAGTGGAGAAAAAATGGAGAAAAAGTGGAGAAAAAGTGGAGAAAAAGTGGAGAAAAAGTGAAGAAAAAAAATGGATAAAAAGTGGAGAAAAAAATGGAGATAAAGTGGAGAAAAAGTGGAGAAAAAGTGGAGAAAAAGTGGAGAAAAAATGGAGAAAAAGTGGAGAAAAAATGGAGAAAAAGTGGAGAAAAAGTGGAGACAAAATGGAGAAAAAGTGGAGAAAAAGTGGAGAAAAAAATGGAGAAAAAGTGGAGAAAAAGTGGAGAAAAAGTGGAGAAAAAGTGGAGAAAAAGTGGAGAAAAAAATGGAGAAAAAGTGGAAAAAAAGTGGAAAAAAAAGTGGAGAAAAAGTGGAGAAAAAATGGAGAAAAAGTGGAGAAAAAGTGGAGAAAAAGTGGAGAAAAAGTGAAGAAAAAAAATGGATAAAAAGTGGAGAAAAAAATGGAGATAAAGTGGAGAAAAAGTGGAGAAAAAGTGGAGAAAAAGTGGAGAAAAAATGGAGAAAAAGTGGAGAAAAAATGGAGAAAAAGTGGAGAAAAAGTGGAGAAAAAGTGGAGACAAAATGGAGAAAAAGTGGAGAAAAAGTGGAGAAAAAAATGGAGAAAAAGTGGAGAAAAAGTGGAGAAAAAGTGGAGAAAAAGTGGAGAAAAAGTGGAGAAAAAAATGGAGAAAAAGTGGAGAAAAAGTGGAGAAAAAGTGGAGAAAAAGTGGAGAAAAAAATGGATAAAAAGTGGAGAAAAAGTGGAGAAAAAGTGGAGAAAAAGTTGAGAAAAAATGGAGAAAAAAGTGGAGAAAAAGTGGAGAAAAAGTGGAGAAAAAGTGGAGAAAAAGTGGAGAAAAAATGGAGAAAAAATAGAGAAAAAAATGTAGAAAAAGTGGAGACAAAATGTAGAAAAAGTGGAGAAAAAGTGGAGCACCCTTTGGTGCCTTTCATGTGGCACTAAGGGGTGCTTAGCTTTGTATTTAGCCAAAAAAATGGAAAAAAAAATGACGTAGGGTTCCCCCTAGTTTTGTAGCCAGCTAGGGTAAAGCAGACGGCTGCAGCCTGCAGACCACAGCTGGCAACCTCACCTTGGCTGGTAATCCAAAACTGAGGGCACCCCACGCTGTTATTTTAAATTAAATAAATAATTAAAAAAAAAAACACGTAGGGGTCCCCCAAAATTGGATCACCAGCCAAGGTAAAGCAGACAGCTGGGGCCTGATATTCTCAGACTAGGGAGGTCCATGGTTATTGGACTCTCCCCAGCCTAAAAATAGCAGGGCGCAGCCGCCCCAGAAGTGGCGCATCCATTAGATGCGCCAATCCTGATGCTTCGCCCCAGCTCATCCCGCGCCCTGGTGCGGTGGCAAACGGGGTAATATATGGGGTTAATACCAGATGTGTAATGTCACCTGGCATCAAGCCCTGGGGTTGGTGAGGTCAGGCGTCTATCAGATACCCGACATCACCAACCCAGTCAGTAATAAAAAAAATAGACGACAAACACATTTTTATTTGAAAAAACACTCCCCAAAACATTCCCTCTTTAACCAATTTATTAGAATGAAAAACAAATCCAGGTCTGCTGTAATCCAAGGGGTTGCCATGACGATCCACACTGTCCCAGTCAATGAAGAGCAGGATGTTCCCCATTGGCTGGGAGAGCAGTGCAGTGACCTGAGCTAACATCAATGGGTCAGCCCAGGTCACTGCAGGGCATGACAAGTGCTGCTGTCAGCGAGGTACATTACCTGCGCTGATCTCCAGCACACTGACAGCACCTGTCACTGAGTTCAATGACCGCAGCCTTCACAGCCAAGTATCGCGAGAGGCCCGTGACGTCACCGCTAGTCAGTCTCGGGTCAGAAGCGAGAGAAGGTGATGTGACAAGCGGCGGCCATGGAGGACAGTGACAGCGCTGAGGTCGGGATGGCGGGACTTCACCGCAGGTAAGCCGAGCGGGACCATGTGTGCAGTGTGTGTGTGTGTGTATGTGTGTGTGTGTGTGTGTGTGTGTGTGTGTGTGTACGTGTGTACATGCCGCGGGCAGGAGGGGGCGGAGCGAGCTGAGCGGGGAAGTGTCGGCTTCCTGCACGTAACTAGGATAAACATCGGGTTACTAACCAAAGCGCTTTGGTTGGATACCCGATGTTTATCTTGGTTACCAGCTTGTGGCAGGCTGCCAGGATTGCTCCCTGCACACTGTAGCTGTAAAAAGCCCTGCTTTTTGCTGCTAGAACCGTTCTCGAACGGATCTAGAACTATCGAGCTTTTGCAAAAAGCTCGAGTTCTAGTTCGATCTCGAACAGCCCCCAAAATCACTCGAGCCTAGAACTGGAGAACCTCGAACCTCGAACCGCGCTCAACTCTAGTCTCCACTCTCTTATATTGTACTCAATGTTACATTTTTCCATCAACCCAGGAACATCACTACAGTATACTAGAGCACTGTCTTGAAGAAAATATGCAAGGAATTCCTTTTGAACCCTATGGGATTCTACTCTTTTGGAAACCTATGGAATCAGCGTTTGTGAAATAACGATGACATTTTTTTTCTACATTTTTACAAAGTTCAGCAATTGAAAGTATATAAAGATCACCTCTTACTTTTCAGACAATTTTACCCTTGCAGACCTGTGCTTTTTTTTTCTGATGCCGAATCAATCTGACAAAAGCGAATCTAAAGCCATGCTGAGGATGCCGGAAGGTAAGAGATTCATGGGACTCCCATTCAGCCACTGGGAACGATTATCCTGGACACCGGACAAGAGTACCGTTAATTGATCCACTCATCTCTAATCTAAACCCTCCTGGGTACAGCGGGAGAGTCCTGGCTTTAGGGCTACGCCCTGCAGTCTCAGGTATCTACTCGATATTTCTCACTGCCACCTCCTCTCTGGCATCTTCTTCTGCCAGGGTAGAAAGACATGGCAAATGAGTGCGGCTAGGGGCTTGCCAAAATTTAGATAATTTGTCCCTTTGTCCCACTTTCTATTTTTCCAAAATTGAGAGGTATTCATCTATAATCGCTTCTCTTATAGCAAACGTGCTACAATTTCTAACAAATTACTCAATCTTGTTTTGAAAAAATCTACTTAAGCGGGCTTTACACGCTACGATTACGCTACAGCGATCTCGTTGGGGTCACGGATTTTGTGACGCACATCCGGCCGCTGTAGCGATGTCGTAGCGTGTGACTCCTAGGAGCGATTTTGGATCGTTGCAAAAACATCCAAAATCGCTCCTCGTTGACATGGGGGTCCGCTGCCAGTTATCGCTGCTGTCGCTGGGGCGAAGTTGATCCTCGTCCCTGCGGCAGCACACATCGCTATGTGTGACGCCGCAGGAACGAGGAACGTCTCCTTACCTGCCTCCAGCCACAATGCGGAAGGAAGGAGGTGGGCGGGATGTTACGTCCCACTCAACTCCGCCCCTCCGCTTACATTGGGCGGCCGCTTAGTGACGTCACTGTGACGCCGAACGGACTGCCCCCTTAGAAAGGAGGCGGTTCGCCGGTCACAGCGACGTCGAAGGACAGGTAAGTACGTGTGATGGGGGTGCGCGATTTTGTGCGCGACAGGCAGCGATATGCCCATCGCGCACAAACAATGGGGGCGGGTCCCATGCTAGCGATATCGGGCCGGATATCGCAGCATATAAAGCCACCCTTACTCCAATACTTAGACAGAATGAAAGAAAAATTGGCTTTTCCAAATATTTCTCAAAGTTATGAGAAAGGTTCATTGTTAAAGTCAAAGCATTGTGCACATGTGAACAAACCACCATAAATCTTTGAAGTTTGAAGCCAGTTTAAGTACTGAATTGGTTCAATTATCTGATTCAACCTTGTGGCAGTGAGGACATAGCCTTATTTTAAATGGGTGGTCCAATACTTTTGGACCTGCAAAAATGTATTTTAATTGGTCCATACTCACCTTTTGGTAATACACATTTAATTAGTGCACTGCTTGTATGCTGCAATCTCAGTCCGGTCACGTGAACCTCTGTAGGGTGTTTCGGCTTCCTCTTTTGTCTTGTCTGATCCAACTCCTTTTCCGTACTCTGGATTTGAACAGAGCACAACGGTCAGCTCTCTCATCTCCAGAGGGGAGGTGCAATGTGCAGTTACTACACCGAGGCCGACGCCTGAGAAGAAGGAGCTGCCAGTTGTGTTCTGTCCAATACCCGTGAAGAGTGGCGGATCAGAGAGCACAAAAGAGGAAAGAATGCAGTACAGACAGGATGCAATGACCTGAGTGAGTTGCAGTTTACAAGCAGTGCATTTAGTGATTGTATACTGAACAAAAATAAAAAATGCAAAGCTTTTGTTTTTGCTCCCATTTTTCATGAGCTGAACTCATGTTATGTTCACCTGTTGCCTAATGAAAGGGTGAAGACTGCTGTGCATTCGTGACCTGGAACTCAGCCTAAAATATTTTTTAATGAGGAAATGTGAAAGGTTTGTTGACAGATGGACAAAGTGTATTAAAAAGCAGAGAGATTATGTGGAAAAATGTATTTGACTTTTCTTAAAGGGAACCTGTCAGCAGAAATTTTGCAATAAACCTAAGATTCCCCTTCTGCAGCTCCTGGGCTGCATTCTAGCAAGGTTCCTGTTGTTATTGTGCCCCCTTTGAGACCAAAATAAAGACTTTATAAAGTCTTACCTTTTTGTATGTTAATCTTTTTTTCTGTACACGGGGGCGGACTCTCTTGTGTCCGTTAGTTGCCCTCCTGCCACTTTACGCCATCCCCCATCGCTCATTTCCATAACTGAGGACGCCGCCCAGTGCTCCCGAGGCCTCGCGCATGCACCATGCCACTCTCGTGGGAGTGAGCACTGTGCAGTGTGACCGCTGGTGACGTGTTTTGCAGGCGTGAGATTATGGGCGGAGCTGTGATTGTCATCAGCAAGTACCCGCCCATACTCTCGTGCCCACGCTTTTCACTCTGCCTCCACCGTTATGCTGCTCCGCTCCTCCCATCTATTTCCTGCTCCAGGGAAAGATGGGTAAGAGGTGACGTGGGTTCATCTGGCCAGCGCTTGCGCAGAACGGTGGAGGCAGAGGGGAAAGCGCGGGCACGAGATTATGGGCGGGTACTTGCTGATGACAATCACAGCGCCGCCCATAATCTCACGCCTGCACAATCACGTCACCAGCGGTCACACTGTGCACAGTGCTCAGTCCCGCGAGAGTGGCATGGCGCATGCGCGAGAGCTCGGGTGCACTGGGCGGCGTCCTCAGTTATGGAAATGAGCAATGGGGGACGACGTAAAGCGGCAGGAGGGCGATTAACGGACGCAAGAGAGCCCACCCCCTTGTACATAAAAAAAGATTAGCATACAAAAAGGGAAGACTTTATAAAGTCTTTATTTTGGTCTCAAAGGGGGCACAATAACAACAGGAACCTTTCCAGAATGCAGCCCAGGAGCTGCAGAGGGGGAATCTTTTAGGTTTATTGCAAAATTTCTGCTGACAGGTTCCTTTTAAAGTTAATGAAAATATATTCTGCAGCTAGAGTGAGGGTTTTTTTTGACTCCCACATGTACTTGTTTGTTGGCTCAAAAGTAGGGGATAACCCATTCAAGTTTTTAGCCGTTCTAGATCTGTGTTTGTTGATTATGCATACAATATTAAAAAAAGGACGCAAAACAAGGAACGTGATAAGGTAAAACAAAGTTTACTTACCTGAAGCTACTGCGGTATTAATCAACTATTGATTGGTAATTATATACCGATCACTGGTAGTTTAATAGTCTACATAGACAGGCAGACCGTGCTTACAGGCGCACATACTTCACTCTATGCCCATAGGCTGCCATTGTTCTATGTCCTGCTGACAACAATGATTTTATGCAGCACTAAAGATCGTTTCACCCCTTAAATAAACATTTTGCTCGTTCATCAGGTAATCGTCAGCGCGTTTACGCTACAAGATTATTATATATTGAGCTTTCCTAGGAACATTCATTTACAATTATCTTGCAGTGTAATGGACCTTAAAGGGAACCCATCAGCAGTTTTTTGCTATTTAATCTGAAAGCTATATAATATAAGCCAAGAAAACGTGTTTCCAGGGATGTGTCATTTACTAGGTTGGGTGCTGTAGTTTTAAATCAATCAGTATTTTATCAGCAGCAGATTATCACTGCATGACTAGGTCTCATGTGTATGGCAGTCAGAGTAATCTGTGTAACCTGGCACCCACCACTGATTAGCAGCTTGCTGACAATCCATAGTGTACACAGAAATATGCTAATCAGGGGTGTGGGTGGGGTTATACACATCCCAGAGGTTTTAGACTTGCTACGTTAGACAAAACAGTTATTATATCAAAACTGCACCAAGTAACCCAGTAAGTGGTACATCACTGGAATCAGGCTTTCTTGTCTAAATTATGCTGCTTTCAGATTAAATAGCAAAAATCTGCTGATGGATTACTTTTACAGTTATTTACCTGGTAAATTCTCTTCCAGTCCAGCTGCACCACTTTGGTGGTCCTGCCAGTCTTTGTGAACGGACGTGGAGTACACATGCATGTAACTGCTATAGCCAATCATTGTCCTAATCTGGCAGTTAACAATAATGGGCCTCAGGGATGAAACTGGAGAGGTGGGGGATTTACCAGGTGAGTGTAATAGATATTTTATTATATAACCTCCAACATTTTTTATCAAATCCTGGACAACCCCTCTAAGTGAAGTTTTAGATATTTAGACCAAAACCAGGTACAGTTAAGCACACCGGGCTTTAGATATGCTGATATCTTTTTTATATAAATATATATATATATATATATATATATATATATATATATATATATATATATATATATATATATTGCTGCGCATGTGAAATGAATGCTTTATTTATTATAAATGTCGAGGTAGGTTCCATACAATTAGAGAGATTCCACATTTCCGTGAGTTAGGCATGTTCACAGCATTAGTCAATACAGCATAAATCCACGAATTAATTCACTGCTGATTCAACAAAATAAATCAGGTGACAACTCAAAACCCAGTGTGAGCATTTTCGTTAAAACATGTCAAATGCTAATAAAATGATCAATAACGCTATAAAATCTCTCTAATCTACAAGGCAAATGTCTTCAGCTGCTTGGCGTAATGTAACAAACATTATAAGAATTTAAGCCTAGTTGAGAAAATTGCACTTTACTCAGACAACGTTCATATTTTGTACAATGCAATAATCATATTAATGTATTTTTATCTGCACATTATTTCACTCACTTATAGTCCCATTTACTGGGAAATTCTTAAATAACATTTTTATTTTAAGTGCCAAAATAGGATTTTTATAGTGATGAAAGTAACGATGGAGCCACAGAGGTGCTTTTCATTGCTATATATTTTTAACCCAAGGAAATGTAGTTTATTGATCCTTTCCGACGCTCATGTAGGAGTATAAATGACACTTATCGTGAATTCCTCTTGCATGGAAGCATCTACAGTGGAAACTGAAGGCAAGTCCCTGTGTCACAGTCAGGCAAGTTGCTTCCCGCAGGCCACGTGAGACTGGAATGAAATGCTCTGGCAATAGAGGCAGTCTGGGACAGTACTCGACCTCCTCAGTGGGGTGCTAGCCATATTGGGCAGCACGTGATGTCCTCAGGGGGGTGCTGACCATCTGAGGCAGCGCTGGACGTCCTGAGCATGGTGCAGGCCCTCGGGGGGGGGGGGGGGGTGCTTGACATCCTCAGGAGGTTGCTGGCTATCTGGAGGTTATACTAGATGTCCTGAAGGTGATGTGAGCTGTCTGGGAAGTGATATTGGATGTCTTCATGGGGGTTGCTGGCTGTCTGGGGGTGGTGCTGGACATCCTGAGGGTGGTGAGGGCTGTCTTTGGGTGATGCTGGATGTCCTGAGGGAGTGCTGGCTGGCTGAGTATGGTGCTGAACATCCTGAAAGGGATGCTGGCTGTCTGGGGTACTGCTGGACTTCCTGAGGGGACTGCTGGTCATCTGGGGGTGGCGCTGAATGTCCTGAGAGGGAGGAAGTGTGTCTGGGGGTGGTGTTCGATGTCCTGAGAGGGGTGCTGTTTGTCTGGGGGTAGTGATTGGCATCCTAAAGGGGGTGCTGGCTGTTTGGGGCAGGACTGGACATCCTGGTGGGGGGCGCTGGTTGTCTTAGGGTAATGCTGGATATCTTAACAGGGATGTTGTCTGTCTGGGGCAGCACTGGACATCCAGAGAAGTGTGCTGTTGTCTGGAGGTGGTGATGGACATCCTGAGGGTGGGTGCAGGCTGTCTGGGAGTGATGCTGGACATCTTGAGGGGGGGTACTGGCGGTCTGGGGCAGCGTTGGAGGTTCTGAGGGGGCTGCTGACTGTCTGGAGGTGCCACTGGATGTCCTGAGATGGTATAGCGCCCCTGAAGCCATCAGGGTGCTACAAGGTTTTGCATCCCCACCAGGATGCAGGGCCTAACCCCTTAGGTGCCCCAGTGCCGGTAACAACAAAAACCCAGGTAATCCCAGTTTTCCCCAACAATCCCCCATACAATGGTACCTAGTTAGGGTGGGACCATGGATGGCCGCCTAGAGGTGGAGCCACTCCAGTCCACTAGTTGACCAGGTGAGAGGGACAGACTGTGGAGAGTAGTCGGGAACACAGGAAGTCAGTAGTCAGTCTAAGTCGAGAGTTGACTGTATAGGAGTAAAGGTGGAAGTGAAGTGACTCCCTGACTCGGGTTGATGGTGACCTAGTACCCAGGAGAAGTGGTCGCTGGTGGAGTACGGTGGAGTACTCCCGGAACTATGCACCGACGGGGTACAGGACCCTAGGACAGGAAAGAGCTTCAAGCCAACCTGCTAACACCTGCACAGCAAAGGGGACCCTCAAGGACCTTGCTGACCCTAAAGAATCCAAAGACTCAGTAGCAAAGGGAGAACCGGGGAAAGGACCAGAGACTCCATGCCCACAGGGTTCACGCTACCGTCAGGTGGACAGAAGTGGACAAACCACAGACCGGGGACCCCCAGTGCTCCATACCACGGGGACCCACTTACCAGAGACAGGTGCAGGGGCAAAAGGTACCAGAATACCAGACTGGTACTGGGACGAAGGGGACCTGGAGGCGAAACCAGCTGGCCTCGGGCAACCTGTTAACAACCAAGTGAGTAAACCAGTTGCACTGAATACCTGTCTGGACTCCTTCTTCCGATGCCCACTGCACCATACACTCGGTGGGGCAATACCCTACTTGCGGAGGGACTACTATACTAGCTGCTAATACCATCAGCCCCAGTAGAGAAATTTTGCAGCGGCGGCTCCCTACATATAGCCACAAAACCGCAAGTGGCGTCACAAATAAACTTCATTCACCAATCCCCTGTAAATATCCTCATTACAAAAAGGGTCCAGGGCACGGAACCGGGTAACGGCTACCATCATGACATTCCCAATAGAGACATGCCTGGAACCGTGTACCCCATATCCCTGGGTGCTACAATGGCACTGGCTGCCATGTGCACTTGACCTGCTAAACATATAGGGATGGACGTCCTGAGGGTGATTGCTGGTTGTCTTGGGGTGATACTGGATATCCTGAAAGGGGTGCTGGCTGTCTGGGGCAGTGCTGGACTTCCTGAGGGGGTGCTGGCTATCTGGGGGTGGTGTTGGATATCCTGATAAGGGATGCTGTGTGTCTGGGGTGGTGATAGACATCCTGAGGGTGGTGCTGACTGGGATGGCCCTGGATGATCTGAGGTGGGGTTCTGGCTGTCTGGAACAGCGCTGGACATCCTGAGGGGGGGTGCTGTCTGTCTGGATGTGGTGCTGAATGCCCTGAGTCAGCACTGGCTGCCATGTGCACGCGGCCTGTTAAACATGTAGAGTTGCCCAGGTCAGGTAATCTCTATAAATCGTCTCTCTGCCAGCGCTCAGTGACTGCACTTGCTTCCCACCTCAGCACTGCACAAAAAGCACGGAATATAGCTGAGGTGGAGATAAAAGTATTAACTGCCACCCAATTGAAAATCTCTGACCTCATGACGTGTCCCCGGTAAGAAGCCATTTAATAACAATAATGGATATATTTTCTCCCTGCGCAAAGTGTGATTCTGATAGAATAAGCCTCATAGAATCAGACTTTCAGCTTGGCGAAAAAATATGTGGGCCTCATGCACACGGGACATGTGCATCCATACATGTGGTATGTATAGAAAACTTGTATTCATTCCACTTTGGTGGATTCACATATGCACGAGGCCCAAATATTTTTAGCATAAATTGAATAATGCTAATACATATTACTTACATATTTATAATGTGTAATGCCCCACCGTAAAAGAGATTATCCACTACTGGACATGCTGGCTTACTCAATTCAAGACCCAAATTAAAATGAAAACAATGAAATCTCCTCTCGCAACGAAGTCATTACATTAGTGTTGATGTGACACCTTGGCCTCCCGGGGCATCCCCCCTACCCATCGAGGGGTTAAATACCTGGCTGCCCACACCATCGCCACCAGGTACTCCCAGCCGCAGCGGTGGTACTTTACCCTTACTACACATCACGGGTGGCATCACGAACTGTACACACTGTCCCCTGTACATAGCCCCCCTTTATTTGAGTGGCCGCATGACCCCCAGGTCCAGACGTCCTTTGAGCCACCGCGGATCCGGATCCGAGCAGCCCGGCTGCTGACGTGGGGGCACCAATGTTACGGGAATGGCTTTGCTGCAGGAAGAGAGTATCTATTGTTTTTATTTTACTTGGGGTCCTTAATTTATTAAGTTGGGGTGTCCAGTAGGGTATATTTACCCCTTGCACCAGGGCTGTTCGGCCACTCGAAACCTGGTGTCCTGCTGGTGAAAGCAAACACTGATCACTACAGCTGTCATGTGACATTGTTTCTGTCACTGGGGACACAGGGCTCAGAGCGTCCGAACGACACTGATGCAGGGGGGGTACGTATACTTTTTTATAAAATTATGCTTTCTGGTTGTAGGCTTCTGGCTTCTAATGCCCAGCCGAGTATTAAAACAATAAGTTGAATGTTGCGCACACTCCCCATCACTGCACGGGCTCTGTTTATTGGCTGTAGTGATGATCTCACTACTACAGCTCATATTACCGCTGCTGCCAATCATTGAGATCAGTGGCTCTGCTGATGTAAACATCTTGAGCCACTAAGGTCAGTAATAGTCAGCAGTGGTGAATTTAGATGCATTAATTAAGCAGCATCTGAAAAATGATGGAAATATACAGGTAGACTCAGGGAGAGTGAGCAACATCTGATTTTAATATTTGAATCCAGCACGTACCATTTGAGGCTAGAAACACTATTATCACAAAACATCATTAATAGTGATGGGCAAATCCGAATGGTAAAGCTTGGGTACCGGATACCTAGTGTCTGTGCAGGGACCCCAAACATGGAGATCTAAGGGAACTCCATGGAACTGTTCGGATTTCCCCACCTGGATAATTTAAAAAAAAAGCAAAAAAAAAGGAAAAAGAAGGAAATCAAGGAATAAAGCAGGAGCGTTATACTTACCAACCTTCCTTGTGGCTGTGACACTACTTACAGGTCTGCTCATTAATGGGAACCTGTCAGGTCCCCAGCAGACTCAGAACTGCTACTAATTCTGGGTGCATATCTAGAATCTCTGCCTAACTGTCCCATCATTTAAAAACATACATAAACAAATCTATAGAAAAAGTATTTCTAAAGATCATTTACGAAATGCTAATGGGGCTGTCACTAGTCGCAGGGGTGTTAGTTCCCTAGCTAGTTGGCCAACTTAGCATATTAGCATGCCCCTGTGAGCTTGATAACATACTTTACAATAGCCAGCATCATTGCAGCGCGATACAAAAATATCCATCAGCTTTCAGCTTCTTTGATGCCTAGTATATGTGTCATGGCTTCAAAAAAGCTCACTGCCCATGATCGGAAGTCGCCCACACTTCCGGTCATGCGCACTGCTCAGAAGCTGCATGTAAGTGTCCCGGCTTTAGAGAGGAGTAGTGCGCATGACCAGGAGGGCGGACAACTTCTGATCATGGTCAGTGAGTGTCTTTGATGCCAGGGTGCACACACCCAGCATCATAGTAGCGCAATGTTAACAGGTTGCCATGACACTGGGCATTGTAGAACGTGTTAGCACGCCCACAGGGCAAGTAGCCAGTGATCCAACGCCTCTGTGACTAGTCGCAGCCCTCATTGGCATCTCATAAACGATCTTTAGAAATACATTTTCTAAAGATCTGTTTATATATGCTACTAGATACAGGGACAGTTAGGCAGGGAATCTAGATATGCACCCAAAACTACTTGTGGTTCTGGGTGGACTTTAGACCTAACAGGTTCCCTTTAACCCTCCTACATATTCACTGCTTCCCCCGTCCAACGTCAGTCCTGGCGTGAGATTGGTTGCAGTCAAACCATGCCCCCACCCTTAGTGACAGCGTCTGTGTTTGGTTGGAATCACACATGCTGTCTGCATCACTATAGTGTAAAAATAAATAAATATCAAATTGGCATTGGGTCCCCCATATATTGTGATACCCAGCACAGATAAAGCATACGGCACAGGTTGCAGCCCCCAGCCATGTGCTTATCTTGGCTGTGTATCAAAATAAGAGGGATCCTATGTGACTTTTTTAACATTATTTAAATAAATAATAATAAAAACACAACATGTGGTCCACCTCAATTAGGATACCCAGCCATGATAAAGACCACAGCTGTTGGCTGGTATTTTCAGGCTGGGGAGAACCATACTTATTGGCCCCTCAGACTAAAAATAGCAGCCTGCAACCACCAGTAATAGATGAGACAATCCCGGCACTTTACCCAACTCGTCCCGATTTCCCTTGTGTGGTGGCAATTGGGGTAATCATTTAGATGTGCCAATCCCGGCACTTTACCCAGCTCCATCCAATTACGCTTGTGCTGTGGCAATTGGGGAAATATAAGGCAATAATGACAGCTCACAGTGTTGTGAATGTCTGTTATGCTTTTGCTGCTGTGAGGCTCCCTCTTGTGGCCAGGAATGGTTTGGACAGAGACCAGGTGTGCTGGAGCAATGGGCGTTTCCATTGCTAACGGTCCGCCTATTTAAACCCTGGCCTTTTGGCAGGCTGAGCCAGTTATCATTGTCCTGTAGCTCTCCAACCTTTTCATCTTGCTTCTGACCACATCAGATTAGTTGCCAATGCTCTTGTCAATTAGTTGCCAATGATTTATTGTGATCTTTCATGGGTCCGGATCATAACATCACAGCTGCCACAAAGCCCTAGATTAGATAATGCAAGGCATCTATGAGACCTCCCATCACTAATACTGTAAGTGGAAAGAAATAAACACAAACACATTTATTTGAAATAAAATACAAAAAAACACCCTCTCTCTCCAATTTATCAACCCCAAACAACAAGGTCTGACAGAATCCACAAGAGGTCCCATGGCAATCTCAGCTCTGCCATATACTGAAGTCACAGCATGGGGGAATGTTATAAAACATGACCGCACGCTATGGCTTCAGGCAGAGACTGGCTTAACCCCAGCTGTGATCTGTGATCAGTTTATCTACGGTTACAGCTGGACGTTCCCACAGTATCCCACCTGTGGCCGTAGGTAAACTGACCTTAGATGACCTCATTGAATTCAGTGACCTTGGGTGAACTCATTCAGTTCATTGAGACCTGCATCTCCTCACAGAAAACCACATTATTTTGTCAAGAGATGCAGATATGGTGATGAAATTTTTACACCAAATTCTTGCACCAAATCTGCATCTTCTGTCAAAAAACACATCTAAACGCGATGCAGTTTTTATATGAAATTGATGCGGGAGTTTTTTGCCAGAAGATGCAGATTTGGTGCAGGAATTTGATGTATAAATTTCAGCACCAAATCAGCATCTCTTGGCAAAAAAAATACACAAAATCACACACAAAAACTTCTTTTTTTTATGCCTTTTTAGTGCATTTCTTTGCCAGGAAATCAGCACCAGATTTCTGCATCAAATTTGCATCTCCTGGCAGAAAACCCCCCTGAAATGGTGTCAAAACCTTTTTTGTGCATTTTTTTTTGCCAAGAGATGCAGATTTGGGGGTTCAAGTCTGAAACTCCTAGGAAAAAAAAAACGTATCAAATTGCATTGCAGTTTTAAAGCAATTTTTTGCCAGGAGATGCAGATTTGGTGCCCAAATTTATACACCATATTCCTTCACCAGATCTGCATCTTCTAGCCCTTTCTACCTCCATTTTACAGCACAATGTTCGGGTTCCCATCAACTCCACAGATTTTTTAAAAATCCGTCTGAACTTGCTAAACTCAAACATCTGTGGGTTTGACCTTCTCTGCCATTTTGTGCAGGCCCTTTTTTTGAGTGGGGGAGGCTGTATTAATTATTCATTATGATTAATACAGCCCCCAAAAAAATAAAGGGCCTGCACACCTTTTCTTTTTAAATGAATTTGCAGTTGCACAAATATGCCCTGTGACCAATATACATACATGAGGTGTGCCGCCCCCATGCCAGCAGCCGAGCTGCTCGGATCCAGATCCGTGGTGGCTCGAGGGATCTCCGGACCTGGGGGTCGTGCGGCCACTCAAATGAAGGGGGTATTTACAGGGGATTGTGTTAGAATTCGTGACGCCACCTGTGGTATGTGGCAATTTGGAGTACCACTGCTGCAGTTGGGAGTACCCGGGGGTGATGGAATGGGGCAGCCAGGTGTTAGAACCCTCCACGGGTAGGGGGGATGCCCCGGGACTCGGTGATGGTGAGGGGGGAGTGCCGTTGGGTGCGAAGAGGGTCACTTTCAAACTCACTCAGTCCATTAAGCTGACACCGACAACTGGATAAACCAAGTTCTGGATACCACTGCCGCTGATGTGAGCTAGTTTGGGTCCCGTCCCCAATGGTGCTGCCTGGTGATCCGTGACCTGCCTCCCGGGCACTAAGTTTACTTCTCTATTGATCTCGGTAGTATGAAACTTGCCAGGTCCCGCTCCCCACTATGACTAAGTGTGGGAGCTTGCTCTCAGGGTTCATGCTTGGGATTTTCTGGACCATTTTGGTGGAAAGTCCTATCCCCCTTGTTGCGCTAGTACCCAGATTTTGGAGTGGGTGGAGAGCGGATCTTGAAGGCTCCATTATCGTCGGGTAAATTGTCAGGTATCCTGAAGCTACCCCCTGACCAAGGGTCCATGTACCCCGTCGTGCCCTGGTCCAAGCCCGGTGATGGTA
This sequence comes from Anomaloglossus baeobatrachus, assembly GCF_048569485.1. NCBI lineage: Eukaryota > Metazoa > Chordata > Amphibia > Anura > Aromobatidae > Anomaloglossus > Anomaloglossus baeobatrachus. Next base: position 608,226,723 of record NC_134354.1, read on the forward strand.
CAAGGCCACCGGCTGTCCTCTTCGACAGTTCTGTGCCCCTTGCTATGTTCAACTGCAACCGGGGGTCCAGCTCCTCTAGGTCTAGATCACCATCTGCCACCTAGATAGCTTCCTAGGAGCCCTGCTCCTGACCTCCTCTCTCCTTCACTTCCAACGCACTTCTCCTCACTACTACTGACACTCCTGACACTCCTGACCTCCCCTAACCAACTCCCCAAGTGGGCGGCCCTATTCCACTCAGGCCGTCCACTGGTGTGTCTGGTGCGTGTGGTGCAGAGTGTACCTAGGACTTTAATTAGCTGATGTAGGCAACACTGTGTAGTTGGGGACCCATAACCAAGAAGGAGGTGGATATTGTATGGGAGGGCAGATTGTACAATACCCTGTAATGGCCTGATAGTCCAGGGGCGTCACAGATGTGTCAGCACACTATGACTAATGAGTACATGAACATTGCTGTAAACGTTAAAGAGGTTTTCCACCTTTGAGGACAATTTTTTTTCCTACTTAAATGCATACAGTTTGGGCTATGAATCATTTTTCGAATTGGGTTTTATTGAAAATTTTGCACCGTTTGCCTCCTATAGCCTTTTTATTACAGCAGTGTACATGTGGTGTGTGGCGGTAGCTGCGGTCAAGGGATATGCTCCTGTTGTCCGCACCATAACCCCAGAGCAAGGGGGGAATTTGGTTTCCTGGTTTGCAAGGAATGGAGTCATGTGTTCCGCTGGGGGAAGCAAACTGTTGTTATTCTGGTTAACTTTTAGTTCAGCATTTCTGACTTTACAGTTTGGACAGCATTCTCTTAGTTCAATTTTAACACACTTTAGGTTCACAACAACAAAGCCTCTCATGCTAACCACAACATCTTCTACACTTGTTTCACCACAATGCATATCATTGACCTTAAATTTAACTCCTATTGGACTACTTTCTCGTCCATTAATTTCGGAAGCTTGCTGTCATCCTATGACTGTAGAAAAGCAAAGGACAGGGGCTCCTATGCTGTCTCTCACAGTAGGGTTCCCTAGCTATCCCTAACTCAGGGTTTTCCTAATTGTGGGGATGCCTGAGCCCCATAGCTGGCAAAGCTCCTAATCAGAACTGACCTTATTCCCCCCTCCCACTAGGGAAGGAAAGGGCAGAAGAGATAGAAACACAGATAAAGACAAACAGGAAAACCAAAACTATGACACACTGTAAACATATAGGAACCAACAAAGAGATACTCAGTAGAAAAGCAAGGAGGGTAGCAACAAAAAGACAACAAGGGTTAACTCCACAACCGCACACAAAATCAAGTGCTACAACCACAGTTAGTCCAGATTACAACTCCTCACCAGACCAGCTAAGATAAACTATAGCTGGCAGTAATGGAAGTGTCCAGCCAACATATATAGGAGGGAAGCAGATTTGATTAGCTCCCCTACAACATGTGATCAGAGATGACTCACAAACAGACCAGCAGAGATTTACTCTTGCCCGAGTCAGCGTGCGCTGATTACAGACCTCAAAGAAGTTATCATGTGGAGTGTCAGAATCTGTCATCTGAACAGATCATGATGCAATGATGACTGTCAGTGAAGTTAGCAAAAAACTCTGTGTGACACTCACCCAGAGATGCAGTCACTATGGCAGGGAAAATCATCTGGTCGCTATTGTCAAAGCCATAGTAACTCTTGCCAGTATGGAAAGAAGAAGAAAGGGGTTGCCTATAGTCATAGTGTGACGCCCTGAAAAAACCAGGTAGTCACACAGATTAGGCCCTTCGCATAACACCTCTCCCACACAGGGTTAAATCAGCCGACAAAATCATAGTCACCCCCTCAGGGAAGGACAGACACACCAGTGGGCGGGACAAGGCGGAAGTAGCACGCCTACCTAGGGGTCCCCGAGAACCCGGGGCGGGAATACAAGCAGTGAAGCTTGGAGTAGTAGTGGAGGAGGAGTGAGAAAGTTGAGCTCCGTCAGCTGAAGTGAGAAGTTCAAGTTGACAGACATCTGGGTTGGAGCTAGGTGGCAGACAGTGGTCAGTGCCAGCAGGAGACGGGAAGACGGCTGCCGGAGATCTGAGGTGGATCGGGGCAGGGTTGTAGCCCACCAGTACCGGCACCGGAGAACTGACCCAGAAACCGTGCACAAAAGGGGGTACTTGGACCCTGAAGCCAGGACCGGCACCGACGGCCTAGCTAACTAACCAATTGAGGGCAGTATTTTAGGTCCTGTCCCAACCTAAGTCCCGAAAAGTAAACAACCACCCACCGAGAGCGATAGGGCGTCCGCCAGGGCCCGGTAGATCCCACGGGTCAGCGTCTGACGGGCACGGCTCCCAACCAAAGGACCGGGAGTGGACTCCTGCGGTACACACCAAGAAGTCCACCACAGAGAACACTGAGTGCAAAGGAAAGGGGCATTGACCACCGGCCCGGGTGTGGGACCAGAAATACACCTCCAGCCGCGGCAGCCGGCCACCATCACCTTGGTTTACCAAAAGACTTGTGTGATTTATTCAACCATGAGTAACATCCCCGTGCTGACCGGGTGTGCCGGCCCCTGCCGTTACCATCCCCTGCACAGAGACATTGGGCCCTGGGGCATCCATCCCTGCCCACGGAGGGGTTAACATCCAGCTGCCAGCCCATCGCCCCTGGGAGCCTCACAGCAGCAGTGGTGATGCTACACCTCACCACACACCGTGAGTGGCGTCACAGACAGATTTCAACAATACCCGTACAAATACGTCCCCATTTATTCTAAGTGACCGCGCGACCCCCGGGTCCGGTAGAGTCCCTCGAGCCATACCGCAGATCCGGATCCGAGCAGCACCGACTGCTGACATGGGGGCGGCACAATAGCAAGGGGCCTTACACTAGCTGATACCTCCGAAGGTTCCTGGTAGGATCATGGCCTACAGGGATGGGCCATTATCTTAACATGACTCATTCACTTCTCCTCTTCCCTCTGGCTACAGCCTATCAGATATTATAGGTCCCTACTCCTCCTCCGAGCCTGGCATCACGGTCTCACACATTAGAGTCATTAAGTCCCCATCAACTTGAGGTGGCGTCCCACCCATAGGAATTCGTGTATGACCTTCAACTGGAGTACACCAATTATTCAACTCGTCTAACGTCTGTTACCATGGTGACCTGTTTGCCCAGGCCTATGCTAAGCATTCTCCAGTAGACCTTTCTGTGGTAGGGGTCACCTGTTCCTGCCACGAACCGGCTTCAGTCACCACCTGTACTTATCTCTGGCCGCACCTCTAGGGTTCACACTGTCTCATGCTCTGTAAACTACTTTTTGGGATAAATTGCGCCCATTAACTGCAGTCCAAGATATTGAGCAACCTGTAATTACTATCTAATCTCTAGTCAGTTACTATTAACTATATAAGATGGAGTCAGCCTGTTCCCTGCGACTGGCTTATCCCCTTGTGGGCTATTCACAGAGCTTAACTGTTTCCTTTCCTACAGTACTCGTGTTGATAGGCAGAGTCTAATATCTACATCTATTTACATCATTTACCTAGAACCGCCACAAGATGGCCACACTTATACTCTAGGCATAAATACATTAAATACACAATATACACAGTTCACACTACAATAATACAACGCAGTCGGTGTGTTCAGGTCAGGAGCATACGCCAGGGCCGCCATCAGGGCATTACAGCTGTGACTCATGTACCGAGCTCGGTGAAGATGGGGGGGCCCGGCCGTGCCGGTAAGATTACTTATATTTTTTAAGCCCTGGCCGGGCCCCTCTCTTCACCGAACGCCAGTCACAGATGCAGCAGGGGGGCCTGGCGGTGTCACTTCAGCCACTACATATGACTACGGTGCATTCGAAGCCTTTCTAGGGCATCACATGCAAATTAGCCATGTGGCCGAAAGCGAGGCGAGTAGAGCAGAGCAGGGAGGCGGCGCGTCATCCTGCAGCAAAGCGTGATGAGGTCATCACTCTGCACCTCACATTGCTGCGGGCAAAGCGAAGGTGGCGTCTGGCAGGGACAGGTAGGCGCTACTTGAGCTGAAGATCACCGGGGGTGGTGAGTGGTTGGGGAGCCCGCAGTCCCTGCCTTGCTTTAGCTGGATGAGCGTTGGAGGGTGCACATCCAGCTTAAATGCATGGCAGCTCAGAGAGAACACCGTGCAACGTGGGAGCTAGGGTGGGTGAGTAAGTTTTGTTTTTATTTTTGCGAAAGACAAATATAAAAGGGAGGCAATGGAAGGGGATGTATACAAGAAGGAGGGCATATATACCAAAAAGGGGACTAAAATCGGGATGGGGACGACATTATACCAGAATGTGCCCAGGAGGGAGATATATATATATATATATATATATATATATATATATATATATATACATGCCCAGAAGAAACCCTGGAAGGGGACATATATAGAAGAAGGAGGACATATAAATAAGGAAGGGAAGAAAAACCAAGATAGGGATATTATACAGAATGTTCCCAGGAGGGGGATATACATGCCAGGATGGGATATATACCAGGATGGGGACATATATATATATATATCAGTAGGGTAACAGGATCGGGACATATATACCAGCAGGAGAACATATATGTTAGGAAGGGGACAATAAACCAGGATGGGAACATACATACCAGGAAGGGCCCAGGATGGGGACATATATACCAGTAAGGGGATACATATGCCAGGAGGATATTATACAGAAGTGCAATGTTTGAGTGGGGGGGACAGTATACGAAGGAGTAGTGTGTGTGAGGATAGATTTTATATATATATATATATATATATATATATATATATATATATATAAATACAGAGGAGCAGTGTATGTGGGGGATATTATGCAGAGGGCAGTGTGTGTGGTAATATTATACAGAGGGTCAGTGTGTGTGTGTGTGTGTGTGTGTGTGTGGGGATATTATACAGAGGGGCAGTGTGTGTGGGGGGATATTACACATGTGGCCCCTCGTTTGATGAAAGAAAAATCCTCAATGGTCACAGAAATAGCTTGAATCTGACAAAAGTAATAATAAATAAAAAAATTTATGAAAATGAACAAATGAAAATCAGACATTGTTTTTCAACCATGCTTCCACAGAATTTAAAATAAATAAATAAATAAAACTCATGAAATCGGCCTGGACAGATATGATGGTCCCTTCCTTTTTTAACTACATATCTTGTTGTATAACCTTTTGAGGCAATCACTGAAATCAAACAATTCCTGTAACTGTCAATGAGACTTCTGCATCTCTCGACAGGTATTTTGGCCACTCCTCAAGAGCAAACTGCTCCAATTGTCTCGTGTGTGAAGGTTGCCTTTTCCAAACAGCATGTTTCAGCTTTTTCCAAAGATGCTCAATAGGATTTAGGTCAGGGCTTATAGAAACCACTTCAGAATAGTCCAATATTTTCCTCTTAGCCTTTCTTGGGTGTTTTTAGCTGTGTGTTTTGGGTCATTATCCTGTTACAAGACCCATGATCTGCAACTGAGAACAAGCTTTCTGACACTGGGCAGCACATTTCTCTCTAGAAAACCTTGATAGTCTTGAAATTTCATTGTACCCTGCACAGATTCAAGACACCCTGTGCCAGATGCAGCAGAGTAACCCCAGAACATAACAGAGCCTCCTCCATGTTTCACAGTAGAGACAGTGTTCTTTTTTTTTTATATGCTTCATTTTTCCGTCTGTGAACATAGAGCTGATGTGCCTTGTCAAAAAGTTCCATTTGTGTCATATCTGGCCATACGACATTCTCCCAGAAGCTTTGTGGCTTGTCAATATGTAGTTTGTCAAATTTCAGTCTAGCTTTTTTATGATCTTTTTTTTCAACAATGGTGTCCTTCTTGGTCATCTCCCATGAAGTCCACTTTGGCTCAAACAACAACGAATGGTGTGATTTGACACTGATATTCCTTGAGCTTGAAGTTCACCGTTAATCTCTTTAGAAGTTTTTGTGGGCTTTTTTGTTACCATTCGCATCATCCGTCTGTTTGATTTGTCATCAATTTTCCTCCTGCGGCCACGTCCAGGGAGGTTGGTTACAGTGCCATGGATATTAAATTTCTGAATAATATGTGCAGCTGAAGTCACAGGAACATCAAGCTGCTTTGAGATGGTCTTATAACCTTTACTTTTAACACGCTGGTCTATATTTTTTTTCTAATCTCCTGAGACAACTCTTTCCTTTGTTTCCTCTGGGCTATGTTCAGTGTGGTACACACCATGTCACCAAACAGCACAGTCAGTATCTGTGTCCCTATATACAGGCCCACTGAATGATTACAAGTTTGTAGACACCTGTGATGCTAATTAGTGGACATACCTTGATTTAACATGTCCCTTTTGTCACATTATTTTCAGGGGTACCATCTTTTCTGTCCAGGCTTTTTCATGAGGTTTATGTTTTAAAAAATTCCGTGGAAGCAGAAAAGCAATATCTGACTTTCATTTCAGCATTTTCATAGATTTTTAATTTATTATTACTTTTAGCAGATTAAAGTTATTTTGGTGACTATTGTCGGTTTTTCTTTCATTAAACGAGGGTACCAACAATTTTGACCACGTGTGTATGTAGAGGACCAGTGTGTGTGTGTGAGGGTGATATTATATAGAGGAGCAGTGTGTGTGGGATATTATACAGAGGAACAGTGTGTGCGAGGATAAATATACAGAGCAGCAGTGAGTGTAAGGGACTATTATACAGAGGAGCAGTGTGTGTGGGGGATATTATATAGAGGAGCAGTGTGTGGGAGAGATATTATACAGAGATGCTGTATGTGTGGGGGAGATATTTATACAGAGGAGCTGTTTGTGTGATGGGATAATATACAGAGGAGCAGTGTGTCTGGGGGGAATATAATACAGAGGAGCAGTGTGCGTCTGGGAATATTATACACGGGGCATTGTGTGTAGGTATGTTATACAGAGATGCAGTGTGTTTGGGGGGATATTATACATGGGCAAGCAGGGTGGGTGAGATATTATGGAGAGGGGCAGTGTAGAGGGTATATTATGGACAGGGGTGGTGTAGGATGCGTATCATTAATTTTCTGAGGGAAATACTTCATTTTCAGGAATGCCTTTAGAGTGGGGAGGGTTTGAGCGGTGGAGGTGGAGCTGGGGTGGAGCCTGGGCGGAGTCTCAAGGGGGACCAAAAATTTTGCCAGTATGGGTCCCTGATAGTCCACTCCCTTATAGCAGCAGAAGGAGTGAAAGATAATGTGGCTAACCACATTCTTTTCACAGATTTCCACAGTCTGACAATCCAGCAGCACTTTCAAGCTGCTGCTTGTCTGTCAGATTGCGGGTCACGGTCGTGTCCTGCAGTCCGACAATTCAGCAGCACTTTCACTTTTACTTTGAAGCTGCTTCCGAACTGTCGGAAAACTGTGTTTTTTTTACCATGAAATCCAGATTTGCTACTAAAATTTATACACCACATTTCTGCACCAAATCTGTATATACTGGCAAAAAAAACCGCATGAAACTGCATCACACACGATGCAGATTTGGTGCAGGAATTTGGTGTATAAATTTTCACATGAAATCTGCATCTCTTCGCAAAAAAATGACATAAAGTGTTTTTAAGCTGTTTCAGTGCAGTTTTCTGCCAGGAGATGTAAATTTGGTGCAGAAATCTTGGGCAAGCAATTCAGCACCAAATTTGCATCTCTTAGCAGAATACCACACCAATACGGCATCAAAACCATTTTTGTGCGTTATTTGCCATCAGATCCAGATTTTCTGCTGGAATTCATACACCAAATTTCTGCACCAAATCTGCAACTTCTGCAAAAAAACCACATCCAAACCGTATCGCGTTTTGATGAGTTCTTTTGACAGCAGATGCAGTTTTGTTGTTTAAATTTCAGCACCAAATCTGCATCTTTTAGCAAAACAAAAAATGGATTTGATTCTGATTGGTGCGATTTTCTGCCAAGAGATGGAAATATGATCCAGAAATCTAGTATAGATATTTCAGCACCAAATCTGCATCTCCTGGCAAAAAATTGCATCAATACTGCATTGATGCAGATTTGGTGCAGGAATTTAGTGTATGAATTTCAACACTATATCTGCATCTCTTGGCCCCAAAGAACCCTGCAGTTTTCTGCCAGGAGATGCAGGTCTGATTGAACTCAGTTCACCTGAGGTGAGGTCACTGAGTTCAATCAGTTCACCTGAGGTGAGTACCTGCAGTCACAGGTGGGGTACAATGGGAATATCCAGCTGTGACAGCACGTAAACTAGTGATGTCACCGCTCACAGCTGTGGCTCAGTCAGTCTCTGCCAAAGCTGAAGCAGGCAGTCATGTTCTGCACTCATGCGTTGCAACTTCAAGATATAGCAGAGCCGAGGTCGTTGTGGGACCTCGTGTAGATTACGTCAGACCTGGGTGTTTGTGGGCTTAGTAAATTGAAGAAAGAGGGTGTGTGTTTTTGTATTTTATTTCAAATAAAGACTTTTTCTCTGTGCATTATTTCTTTTGACTTACAGGATTAAAATGGGAGTGTTTCATAGACCTGTAACCATTACTAATCTAGGGCTTAGTGGCAGCTATGAGCTGTCACTAACCCTTTGTAGTACCCAATTGCCACCACACTAGGGCAATTGGGATGAGCTGGATAAAGTGCCGTGATTGTCACATCTAATGTACAATTTTGGGTGACTGCTGGCTGCCATTTTTAAACTGAGGAAGGCCCAATAACCATGGGCCTCCTGAATCTGAGAATACCATCCCCCAGTTGCACAGTTTTTCTTAGCTGGGTATCAAAATTGGGGGAGACCACACATCATTTTATTTTAATTATTTATTTAAAAATTAAAAAAACAGCATGGGGTCCATCTTGTTTTGATACACAGCCAAGATATAGCGCACAGCACGGGGCTGCAGCCTGTAGCTGTCTGCTTTATCTGTGCTGGGTATCTATATACGGGGCACCCACTCAGCCTCTGTGACTGCAGCAAATCATAGACGCTGTCACAGACGGTGAGTTGGGAAAGCAGTTAATATGCATGAAAGCTAATGAGCAGACCCAAAAGCAGTGTTACAGTCACACTGCAGAGACTGGTAAGTATGTGCTGCTTTAACCATTTTGCTTTCTTTTTTTTTTTTACAGTGATTTCTCTGGCCAATCTTAGCCCTGCCATTACTTGGCATGGCTGCGATGGCTTAGGAAGTGCCCACAGCCTAAAAGCTTGCTGATTGGCTACTCTGCAAACTTTCACCAAGCTTTATTTGAGGGACTAAACCCGAACAGGAACCGGACGTACAGTCAGAATCTGCGTTCTTTTTTCAGACACCGAAGTCTACAGTTAAGGTACGCTCATCCCTACTTATGGGTAGAGATGAGGGAACCCGTGGAAGTTCGGTTCGGCGAATTCAGCCAGACTTTAGATAAAGTTTGGATTGTGTGAGGTAGCGTGGTCGGCTGCGCAGCAGAAGACACGGGTCCAGGCATCAAGGTTCACAGCATCCGGTTTAATAGTCAAACAAAAGTCCACAACAGTACACATGGGCCTCTCCGGCAGAAAACTCAGGGAGTTGTGTTCACTCCCTCACACACTAAACCCCCACGCCCATCTTCCTGTTTCCTTTTAACCCTGTAGGGAAACAGCATTAACCCCGGAGTGGAGTTACTTTCTATCATGGAGTGAACACAACCGGGGCGAGACGTACCGGCCGTCATAGATAATCCCGGTCACAGTCTCACATACCCCCCCCTCAGTTCAAGCGCACGGGGTTGAACTCCCGCCATCAAACACGGGCCGCGGGACAAGGCATCGGCGTTGCCCTGCAACCTACCGGCCCGGTGTTCAACCGTAAACCGGAAGTTCTGCAGAGAAAGGAACCACCGGGTAACCCGGGCATTCCGTTCCTTGGCGGACCTCATCCAGACCAGTGGAGAGTGATCCGTCACCAAGCGAAGCTGCCGTCCCAGCAGGTAATAGCGTAGGGACTCCAAGGCCCACTTGATCGCCAGGCACTCCTTCTCCACTACGCTATAATTCCGCTCGGGAGGGGTGAGCTTCCTACTTAGGAAGGTGACGGGGTGTTCCTCCCCCTGAACCACCTGAGACAGCACTGCCCCCAGGCCGACCTCCGAGGCGTCAGTCTGTACTATGAACTCCTTCCGGAAATCAGGGTTTACAAGAACGGGCTGTCCGCACAGGACCCCTTTTAGGGCCCGGAAGGAGTCCTCGGCCTGCGAAGTCCAGCGCACCATGACGGACTTCTTGCCTTTGAGAAGGTCCGTCAAGGGGGCTGATAGTCCCGCAAAATCTTTTACAAACCTCCTGTAGTACCCCACGATACCCAGGAAGGCCCTAACCTGCTTCGTGGTCAGGGGTCTAGGCCACTTCTGGATCGCCTCAACCTTGTTAATTTGGGGCTTAATCACTCCTTGGCCTATCACGTAGCCCAAGTAGCGGGCTTCCGTGAGTCCCAACGCACATTTCTTGGGATTGGCTGTCAATCCGGCTGTTCGAAGCGCGTCGACCACCGCTTGTACCTGTTCCAAGTGGGTCTGCCACTCGGAGCTGTAAATGATGATGTCATCAAGGTACGCTGAAGCATACGCCTGGTGGGGTTCCAGCACCAAGTCCATCAACCTCTGGAACGTGGCCGGAGCGCCATGTAACCCAAAAGGCAAGACAACATAGTGGAAGAGACCCTCCGGCGTAACAAAAGCGGTTTTCTCCTTGGCGGACTCCGTCAGTGGCACCTGCCAGTACCCCTTGGTCAGGTCGAGCGTGGTAAAATATCGCGCCTGTCCCAGCCTATCAATCAGCTCATCCACCCGCGGCATGGGGTAGAGATCGAACTTGGATATTTCGTTCAATCTCCTAAAGTCATTGCAGAATCTTAAGGAGCCATCGGGTTTTGGTATTAGGACAATGGGACTAGCCCATTCACTCCGGGATTTTTCGATGACCCCCAGGCGTAGCATTGTCTTCACTTCCTCTGATATGGCTTGTCTTCGAGCCTCCGGCACGCGGTATGACTTCAGGCGTACCTTCAGGTGGGGCTCGGTGACAATGTCATGTCGTATTAGACTGGTCCTACCCGGCAACTCGGAGAAGACATCGGGGTTCTGCTGAACCAGCCGTCTGGCCTCTCGCCTCTGTTGCTTGGTGAGGGCTTCTCCAATCCTTACTTCCGGTTCGTCCTCTCCGGAGGTTGCTGGAGCCGGGTTTGAACGACCCGAAGAGGAGGGAGATGGGGAAAAATCAACCATCAGGCTTTCCCGTTCCTGCTACGGTTTTAATAGGTTGACATGGTATATTTGTTCAGGTTTCCGCCTACCGGGCTGCAATACCTTATAGTTGACCACCCCGACTCTTTCCTTTATCTCGTAGGGGCCTTGCCACTGAGCCAGGAATTTACTCTCCGCTGTGGGGATCAATACCAACACCCGATCCCCGGGTTTAAAGGTCCGCACGGTGGCTTGTCTATTGTAGCGGCCGCTTTGCGCGGCCTGAGCCTCCTGTAAATGCTCCTTCACAATTGGCATGACCGCGCTTATGCGGTTCTGCATTCCTAAAATGTGTTCAATCACACTTTTATGGGGGGTGGGCTCTTGCTCCCATGTTTCCTTTGCCAGGTCCAACAATCCCCGGGGATGTCGCCCGTATAACAATTCAAAAGGCGAAAACCCCGTGGATGCCTGTGGCACCTCTCGTATGGCAAACATCAAATAGGGAAGCATCATATCCCAGTCTTTCCCGTCTTTGGAGATCACCCTTTTTAGCATGGTTTTCAGGGTTTTATTGAATCGTTCTACTAACCCATCCGTCTGAGGATGATACACAGACGTACGCAACTGCTTGATCTGGAGTAGCCGGCATAGTTCTTTGGTCACTTTAGACATGAATGGGGTCCCCTGATCCGTAAGGATCTCCTTGGGCAACCCCACCCGGCAGAACACAGCAAACAACTCCTGAGCTATAAGCTTCGCCGCAGTATGTCTGAGAGGTATCGCCTCTGGATACCGGGTGGCATAGTCAACGATCACCAGGATGTGTTGGTGCCCTCGAGCAGACTTTACGAGGGGCCCCACCAGATCCATCCCTATCCGTTCAAAAGGGACTTCTATAATGGGTAACGGTACCAACGGACTGCGAAAGTGGGCCAGTGGTGCGGTAAGCTCACACTCCGGGCAGGTTTCGCAGAACCGTTTTACCTCCCCAAAGACCCCGGGCCAATAGAACCTTTGCAATATTCGCTCCTGCGTTTTCTTGACCCCTAGGTGGCCACTCATCAGGTGTTTATGAGCCAAGTCGAGGACCCGCCGGCGATACGGCTGGGGCACCACCAACTGCTCTACCCCCACGCCCCGTATTTCATCTACCCGGTAGAGTAAATCCTGCTTAAGAGCGAAATGGGGGTACCTTACCTGGGCACCGGGCAGCTGTGCCACCCCGTCAATTACTATCACCCGATTCCGGGCATGTATTAATGTAGGGTCCTGGAGTTGGGCTGTCCCAAATGTATCCGGGGATGCCTCCAAGTCCGGGATGGGCTCGACCGTCTCAGCCTCTCCTGCCAATACCTCTAGGGGCGACCTATCGGGTTCACACTCTGTCCCTATCATGGGGACCCCTATGGCAGGCGCCCCGGATTCAGGATTGTAGGGCTCAGGTCCCGGACTGACCAATATCTGAGGGGACTTAGGAGGTCCCTTCCATAAAGTCCAAAAATAGGGCAGATCCCTTCCTAGGATCACGTCATAGGGAAGAGTGTTAATAAGTCCCACCTCATGTTGCACCTGACCGCAAGGTGCTGTGATGGTGACAATCCCCGTGGGATAGTCTCGGCGGTCCCCATGTATGCAAACCACCCCCACAGTACGTCCTGTGGTCTTTACTTTAGCCCTTAGGGTTGATCGCACAAGGGTCACTAAGCTTCTGGAATCCAACAAGCCGGTAACCGGACATCCATTCACCTGTATTTGGCACAAGTGGGGCTCAGTCTCTGGGGAGACCAGGTCAGCGGTACACACCACCTGAGCATACATTGAACCCCGCCGGGTAACCCCACAATCCATGGGCTCCGTGGTGAGTGGACACTGGGCTTCCATATGTCCCACCCGCTGGCACCGCCAACATCTAATAGGGAAAGAAACCCCCTTTACGAGTTGTCGTTTGGGGTACATAACCTTCCGGACCTCAGGGACGGAGGGTACGGCCTCAGACGGGACGGTAGCGGACTCCCGCACCGGTGTCAGCGGTGGGTCCTTGACCCTAGGCTTGGAGGGGCCGGACCGACGGGCGGTACGCAAAGTCTCAGTGTCCCGTATCAAGTCCTGCGTAGCCACATGCCGCTCTACCAGGCCCACTAATTGATCCAGGGTACTTGGGTCGCCCTGTCCTACCCACCGTTGAATAGTGACGGGCAAGGTGCGCACAAAACGATCAACAACTACCCTTTCCACCATTTGCACCGGGCTCAGAGTGTCAGGCTGCAACCACTTTTTTACGAGATGCAACAAGTCATAGGCCTGTGAGCGTACGGGTTTGGCTTCCTCATAGAACCACTGATTTACCCGCTGAGCCCGTACATAGGTATTCACCCCCAATCGAGCAAGTATTTCGGCTTTCAGGGTTGCATAGTCTATGGCGTCCTCGGTACAGAGGTCCAGGTACGCTTTTTGGGGCTCCCCCGTCAGATAGGGCGACAATACCTCAGCCCACTGGGGGGTCGGCAGCTTTTCCCGCTCGGCCACCCGCTCAAACACCGCCAGGAACGCTTCCACATCATCCCCCGGGGTCATCTTTTGCAACGCTTGTCTCACCGCTTTCCGGACGCTGCCGTCGTCACCCGGTCCCGGGGTTGTTGCTGCCGGTCCGGCACGGATCGACTTGGCCAGGAGGACCATCTGTTCTTGGTGCCTCTGTTCCTGCAATTTCAAGGATTGCTGCTGATGATCCAACGTCCGGAGCAGGTGTGTATTAGTCTGCTGTTGCTGTGCAGTAGCCTGAGCCAGCTGCCTTAGTATGTCCTCCATAACGTCGCCGGGTTTGGGCTGTAGTATAGCCGCTTGAATCCAGGACATGTGCTACCGGGTCACCAGAAATGGAAGCTACACCTCACCGGGCTGGCATGCCCGCCGATTCTCCACCATATGTGAGGTAGCGTGGTCGGCTGCGCAGCAGAAGACATGGGATCCAGGCATCAAGGTTCACAGCATCCGGTTTAATAGTCAAACAAAAGTCCACAACAGTACACATGGGCCTCTCCGGCAGAAAACTCAGGGAGTTGTGTTCACTCCCTCACACACTAAACCCCCACGCCCATCTTCCTGTTTCCTTTTAACCCTGTAGGGAAACAGCATTAACCCTGGAGTGGAGTTACTTTCTATCATGGAGTGAACACAACCGGGGCGAGACGTACCGGCCGTCATAGATAATCCCGGTCACAGTCTCACAATTGGTACCTGGAATTGACCTGAACTTCAATGGAAGTTACTAATTGGACAGTTTAGGTCTCCGCCCACATGGAGCCAACCAAAAACAAATCACTTCCGGGAAGGGTGAGTGAGGTTTTTCAATTTTTTTTTTGGTGCACACTGCACTCGATCACACTGTTGTTACCTCCAATGCAAGCCGATCAAACACTGCAAGTGGTTCGCATTGGACTGAGCACCGAGCGTACACAAGCACAGCGATGCTCACGCAAGTGGTTTCCATATATAGAGCACCTGAACTCTGTTTTTTTCTTGTAAAGTCTGTTTGGTATGAACATGGAACCTCGGGTTTGCTCATCTCTACTTATCGGCTTATTGATCAAAAAATGTTAACTAAGCACTTTACCTTTTTAGCGTTATATTCATTAACCGCAGAGTGCAGATATTTGTATATTGGCCATATAGAGTATTTGTGCACCTATACATTAGTTTAATACTGAAGATGTGGCCCTTTTTTTGGGGTGGCCTCCTCCAGGGCTTAGCACCGTTATCCACTCATGTGTCCTACATAGCGATTTAATTGTGCATTCCTTTTACTTTCCCGAATCAGATGAGACCTGATTTTGCACATGGAGAGGTAGGACATTAGTAACAGGACCATCCATCCCCACACCTTGATGAGTTTGGAGGATTTTGTTCTTTTTGATTAAAAATGTAAGGTTGTTCAGTTAACATTTTTTATGTGTATAGCTATAGTGGAGTTCATTAATTGCAGTGGGCTGACGCACTGTCAATGTCTATGTTAATACAGCAGTCTGGGGGCATTTCACAGGAGGAGTACATGAATAGTTTTTTTTCTCTGTCCATTGGGTTTTTCTGCATGAAAATAATTGTATGATCAGTGACTCACCTTTCGCTGCTCCAGCGATACATCTCTGCCTTTGCTCTTGTATTTGCACACCAGAGGCATGTTTTACAGTATGGGTAACATACGGAGACTTTCTGCTACTGCTAATACAAGTTACGATAGGGCATATTGCATTCTTACCTGTAGCAGTGAATCCAAACCTTATTTATTTCACTTACTTATATTGTGCCAATAATTTCACAATACTTTACAGACATTAGCTGTGATATGATTTACTGCCTTTTACAAAGCGCTAAAATTAATATTGAGCTGAATGAAGTTCGGCACTGGGTGGTAAAGTGGGCAAAATAAGGCTATGGTTGCAGTGAAAGCGGATCAACTTTGAAGATAATGTGAGAACAAGTTAGACTGCAGCATTTTTTCAACTTTTATTGAAAACTTAGTTACCCTTTAAACTGTGCAAAAGGCTAATATTTTTGTTTTATAAAGCATGGCATACACAGGATATAGCTGTTTTTGTGGTTTCAGTGGACAGAGGCGAGAAAAACAGCGCCAAACACCTCTGAATGAGACTTATTTTCTCGGAAAATAGAATATCAAGTATTTAAATTTCAACTGTCCGCTCCTTCTCTTTCCAGACATCTTTTGTCTCATACACATGAAATGGTTACATAGTCATGCAGAAACTGGTGGTCGACTCAACTTTCATCTTACTTGAATGGTAAAAATGCAAAAAACAGCCAAAGAGCTCAGTGTAGTAAAGTGAGCTTTGTCTTAGCAGCGTCCAGCAAGCAATGACAAACTTATTTTTCTACTGCACTCTGCATAGGCAGTATCTGAGATGACAGAGGTTGAGAAGTTATTGAATGAGGACACTATTGAATCATGTGCACTGAATATATGCTACACTGTCATATCATTTGTTTAGAAGAGAGACAGAAACCTGCTAGGAGAGGGGTCCTAAGATTAAAAAAAAAAAAAAAAATCATCTACTGTAAAAAATAAAATGAAAAAATATATATGTTTTTACATACTTTACACTAGGGTTAGGCTAATGTTAAAGGTTAGATTAATAGAATTGATTAAACAAATATAAAAAAAGTAAAAGAAATAAGATGTAATACAATGTACAGTACATTGTATTACATCTTTTTTCTTTTTCTTATATTTGTTTAATCAATTCTATTAATCTAACCTTAAAACAGTGGTCTCTGCCAGAGCTGTATAACTTTTCCTTTTTAAATGTTATGTCGCAAAAAAATAGAGAGCCAAAAGGTAAATTCTAAATACATCTATATTTACTTGAAATATATGTACGTGTTGGTTAAAGGGAATCTGTCACCACTTTGACCTTTTTAAACTGTTAATTTGGGCATACAGGTTATAGAATGCTGAAAAATACCATACCTATATGTCTCATATCAGAAGCCTTGTTGTGGATAAATCATCTTTTATCACTTTATGTAAATGAGCTTTTCCAGGCTATGGGGCGGATGCTGCCTGGTAGATAACTCCACCTCCACAGATTATTTTATATGACAGGGGTGTTACCAGTGTGATGTGTGACGGCCGCTCTCCTGATCTCACTGCAGAGCTGCGTGTGATTATAACTGACTCTTCTGCAGGTTCCTCTCAGCTTCCGTCTCACAGGCAGACAGAGTGCAATAAAGCAACAATGTGTTTGCAACAAGTCAAATTTAATTTCTCCTGTTCTGTGTTAGTTACTTGTCTCACACTGGTAAAGCCCCATTTATTTAAAATATTCTCTGGAGGCAGAATTATTTTCCAGGCAGCGTCCACCCCATAGCCTGGAACAGCTCATTTACATAAAGTGATAAAAGATGATTTTTCCACAATAAGGCATATTGATATGAGGCAGGCAGGGACTTTTTCAGCATTCTATAACCTGTATACCCATATTAATAGGTTAGATAGGTCAAATGTGGTGACATATTCCTTTTGTACAAATGACTCATGAAGTGCAAATGGTCCACAGGGTAGGGGCACAAAATACCTACCTTCTTTTGAGCTACAGAAAGCTATTGCTAAACCACTGTGTATGGGGGTCTTAAAGAGAACCTGTCATATGCAATATGCACTCAGAACCATGAACAGTTTTGGGTGCATATTGCTATTCCCTGCCTAACTATCCCTTTATCTAATAGCATAGATAAAAAGATCTTTTATCATATGCTAATGAGTGCAGGGACTTGTCACAAGGGCATTAGTTCCCGTGCTCATTCCACCCTCTTAGCATGTTAGCACACCCACAGGGTCATGCTAACATGCTATTTCATGCAGTATCACCAGCGATGACGTGGGTACCTGTGTCCGCTGTTACCACTGACCCAAAGTCCCAGCACTTCCAGTCATGCGCACTAGACCTCTCTGAAGCCAAGATGCGTATACCCAGCATCATACTGCAGTACCTGGCATTCAGATGAGCAGTCCCAGCGGACAGTGGTACGTTCGTTACTGCTGATGATGCTGCATTAACTAGCATGTTAGCACACCCTGTGGGTGTGCTACCATGCTAAGAGGGCGGAAAAAGCGCAGGAACTAACGCCCTTGCGACTAGTCCCCACGCTCATTAGCATATGATAAAAGATCTTTAGAAATACTTTTTCTAAAGATCTCATTATCTAGGCTAGTGTATACAGGGATGGTTAGGCAGAGATTAGCAATATGCACCCAGAACTGCTCCTGGTTCTGGGTGCATAGTGCACCTAACAGATTCCCTTATGGAATCTGTATGCATGTTTTTGCTATTTAAGCTGCAAGGGTTAACACTTAAAACACTTAAGCACATAAAGTTCAGCCATGCCTATTTTGTCACAGTCCGATATTTTATTTTTTTGTTATGTTTAATCAGCAAGATTCTTATCATTACAGGACAGGAAATTCATAATCACAGCAGTCTGACACCCCACCTGCTGTGATTTACACCTCACTGTCAATGTACAATCCCTATATAGAGCCTGGTGGCATGGGGACAGCTCCCTGGGCTCATATACATGACAAAACCTAAAAATTCAGATTGTGTCAGAACGGCTGCACCCAGTAATCTAAGTGATACACTCTTGGATTCAGAACCTCTTTGCCTATACCATGCTGCCCTCAGATGAGGTGACTAAAACCTGTTGACAGATTCCCTTTAAGGCAACATCATTTGCTATTTTGTGCTTCTTTTATTACATAATTAACATGGGTAATTCTAGTCTTGGGAACATGAAATTGCACCATCAACCTTATAGAGTCTAGCAGCCAGTCTCCATATAATACACTAGACATGGTGCTTATAATAAAGTACAACATCCTTATTCCAAACTCCTTTAACTCTTCATCCCCTGTTGCCAGGCAGGAAAAGTCTATGCTCCTGTGACTCAATAATGAAATGGACTATGTTTAACTGTGGGTAAAATACTGCTGAAATCACCAGAGAGGGGCACTGAACAACTTCAATTTTTTTTCCTAGAGCTTGTTCTCTTGAATAAACTCCACAATGAATTAAGCATTCAGTAAAGCACTCGTTATACAAAACAATGTGCAATGTAAGTTTCATACGAAGGTTTGAGGCTGTTACATCTTTTCATAATCAGACACTCCAGGAAAAAAATCATCCCTGCAAAATTAAAGTACATATTTGAGAATAAATTGCATTATCGAGTTCTTAAATCCACGTACAATGTGTGTAGCTTAGGTGTGTTAGGTATACAGAGAAAAGTTCACTTCTCCACCATATGAGGGAGCTAGAGAGCTACGTTTATATCTCCGCTATCCAATGTGAATGATTGACAGATCTGTTTTTCATTTAGATATCTTTTTTTTATTTTAATTATAAATTGAAATATTTCATTTTCCCTTGGTCTTTTCCATTTAAGATTGTCAGTCGGAATTCTAATTTTACCAAATTCGAGCATTATTACTTTTTAATTGTTCTTAGCCTTTCTAACTGATATAAGATAATTATATATATATAAGACAACTCCACTACATGTAATGCATTTATCGCAATAAGCTTGTTGCAAAAGGGAATTCAAATATAAGTTTTATATGTAAATCTGCTGGAAATTACTATCGCTGATATAGAATATTATCTCTAGGGTCCTAGTACTGGTCATGTTTTTAATGATTCCTTATTATCCTGGTTCAATAAAAACATCCACCATCTTAGATAATGGAATATCTTATTTTGAAATTATATTTTTTCTATAATCATATTAAGTCTGTCACATAATCCAGTAGCATACCAAGCCTAAAACAGTGACAGAGCAGAATCATCCTTGGTACGTCAACTCCGAGTCCTGACTAACATTTTTAGAAAGGTACTGAGATAAGGACGTTTATCGTACTGATCTATTGATCTGGTCCTATTTATCTTTCCATCAATTTCTTCTTGTACTTTTGTGGCGCCCCTGACCTGTTCAGGCACCACTGAGTACTGCACTCAGGCTGAGTGAGTACAAAACAGGTAATCCCAGAGGCTGACTAGGGTGTGGATACACAGACACGAAGTAACCAGGACACACACACAGCTTAGAGGGGACCCCTGGGCGGACCCAGGGAGAGGGCGTGGCCCTCGCATTACAGCTAGTGGTGGGTAGTGGGACTGGAGACAGGGTGTTGTGCAGTGGTATCCAGAGGAGAAGGAGTGGAGAAGCCACCTCTGGAGGTTAGAGCAGAGGAGCAGGACCCTGTCAGACCCTGCACCTGTAATGGCTGCTGGCGGGGGAGAGAGGCTACCCAGTGGTGCCGCCTGAAAACCACCTAGGGAAGTAGCAAGAGGTGGCTGAGTAAGGGGACTACTGGTAGACCAAGCCCACACTGGGAAACAGTTCCCCAGAGCAAGAACCCATTTACTTGGCCTGCCAAACCTGCTGGTGAGGGCACTGTATGTGCCTCACCAACCTACACAGAGTCCGCAGCATCAGCAGCAACAAGGGGCCAATAAGGAGGATTGAGCCTGGAGCCATCTTAACCTTGGTCCATGCTGCCAGCAAATGGGCCAGAAAGGGGAGAACGGCAGTTGCAACTTCCCTGGGTGATCCCCGCAATAATACAAGTAAGGAGTCACCCCAAACAAGAAGGGCTAGGAAGGCGAGTCAGCAGTCACCCCTACATCAGCCGAAGGGATACCTGGTTCCACCTGGTTCATCATAGCATCGCCCGGGTTGACTCATAGCTACCATCTGAAAGTGAGTAAAAACCCTGAAAGACATTTCTGCTTGTGTGTGAGTTCTTCTGCGACCTGTGGTACTACACACTTACACTGGGCCCTGGGGCCAGCCTCACTCTCGGGAGGCCACAACAACTGACTGCATCTACCATCAGCCCCAGGTGTTCCCTAAATTGCAGTGGCAGTCACAAATCCCATTGAAGTTAACCTGACCTACCTGTGACCAGGAGATCACCAGCACGTGGAGTCCCTGAAGACCCTGAGGCGACCAGAAGGTAATGCGGGGCTCCACACTTTCCTTATAGACTTTTTCATTGCAGCCCATGTTTTAGTGGTGTTATGGCTTCAGGGACCAATGCAAAGGTGGAACACCTTGTATAACAAAAGGTAGGGTTGATGGGAGGCTCACCCACTAATTTACAACTATTGTAGATCTTTTCACATCTCTTTACGGTTATAAGCAAATGACATGACAGCGACATATTGTGAGATGCAAGTGCCTATGGCAAGACAAGAAATGCTTTACCTGTACCCAGTAGTAACCAGTAATAATGCCTTTGAGTGCTCCCTTTAGGCTAAGTTCACACAGGGCATCTTTTGCTGCGTTTTTGAGGTCACAAAGATGCACCTAAATACATGCATTTCCTTCTCTCAGCAAAGTCTATGAGATGTCGATTTTGCTGTCCACACTGGGCATCTTTTGTTGGCTACACCTTGGCTGCATTTTTCAAGATGTCAAGATGCAGCATGTCAATTCTTTTTGTGTTTTTACCGTATTTTTAACTCTCCAGTGAATAGATTTGACTTAAAAAACGCATTGGGCAAAACGTGGTAAAAACGTATTGTGTTTTTGATGCGTTTTTGCCGCGATACGTGTTTGGTGCATTTTAAGATGGACTCAAGATGCACTCAAGATGCACTGACAAAAAAAGATGCCGCGTGTGAACATAGCCTTAAACAAAAAAATAATACCTGTGGTTTTTTAAAACAAATAATTTCCCCTTAATGCCTCCGTTAGAAACTACTAATGTCACTTAGTACCCTTTAAAATGTAACGTTGTCCACTCTCTGCTCCTCTAAAAGTAATAATGCAACTATTATGCCACCATATGAAAGAAAATAAAGTTACCTGTGGGGCAAAACAGTGATGTCATTGTACCCTCTGGGATTCTGACGTCCTGAAAGCTGTAAGCTCTAGCTCTTAGCCCTACAACAGGATCTTACCATATGGAAGTCATGCTGAAGCCGGTACTACCGAATTACTACTACTGTGATCCTACAGTATATGATTATGTATGACATTTCTGAGCACTGTACCCTTGTTACACCTGAAATTCTGGGAAACTTAGTATGCAAATTCTTATATTCAAATTCTTATACTTTTATGTTCTTTGCTCTCTATACTTACATATGCTATGTACTGTAACTTTACTTTTTAATAAGTCTTTATGTTTGAGAATAATATGCCACTAAAACTGGGTGGGGTTCTGCCTTTTTTGATTTCAGTTTATACACTGGGTTCTGGTGGAAGGTCATTTGTTCCATCTCCTCTCACAGAGTACTGGTGCTGTATGGCGTCCATTGCTGTGGTGTTTTTATGTTGGTGGTGTGGTGGGGCCTGGAGCCATGGGGGCTCAGATTTACAGCATGGTGCTGTGGTGACCACCCTCACTGCGGTGGTGGTTGGTGCACGGCGCCGCACCTTTTAGGCTGCTTTCACACTACATTTTTTTAGCATGCGTCATGAACGTTTGTTTGCTGTAAAAGAGGATCCTGTTTTTGCAAAGAAAAACGCATGCAAATGCATGTGTTATTTTGCAGGATCCTGTCACTTTTTAAGTTTATGGGCGGGCATTGCAGTCATGTGATCGGGAGTGAGAGGAACTGAACGTGAAAGACTGGGAGCCGACATCTGACAGCTGCGGAGGCTGGTAACCAAGGTAAACATCGGGTAACTTGCTTGGATACCCGATATTTACATTGGTTACGAGCTTCTGCAGCTGCTAGGAGCCGGCTCCCTGCACACGTAACCAAGGTAAACATCGGGTAACTTGCTTGGATACCCGATATTTACATTGGTTACGAGCGTCTGCAGCTGCAAGGAGCCGGCTCCCTGCACACGTAACCAAGATAAACATCGGGTAACTAAGCCCGTGCTTACCCGATATTTACCTTGGTTCCGAGTGTCCTCCGCTCTCAGGCGGGGGAGAGAGGAGAGAGAGAGAGGGAGGGGGAGAGAGGGAGGGGGAGAGAGACTGATCACGCGAGGCTGGTTTCTGGGCATGCTCAGTAGAGCAAGCAGGATCCTGTCTATCAGCATGCCAGCGTTCACATGCGTTTGCATGCTGTTTAGTCAGGATCCAGCAATTTGCAATATTTGGACGCAGCTCAAAAACGCTACAAGTAGCGTTTTTGAAAAAAGTTAAAAAACTGCAAGTCACTGGATCCTTACTATAACGCACGCAAACGCAGGTGAACGCATGTTGACGTGAGTCCATTGGAAATGCATTGAAATGAAAACGCATTTGCACTGGATCCGTTTTTGCGGTAAAAAAACTTTCATGACGCATGTTAAAAAAACGTAGCGTGAAAGCAGCCTTAAGGGTTAAAATAAGTTAAGGACCCACTCAGAGGTTCGCCGTGACGTGGCAATGGGCTTCATACAGTCTGATCAGAATGTTAAACCAAGAACCTCATGTTTAGATATATAAATTTTTGCCTAGCTGCATTACATCAAAGTATGATTTCTGGATGTGCGGTTCACATCTTTTTCTACAGTTATTGCATAATTGGGTTATCTAGGACGTTAACATTGATGGCTTATCCTCAGGACGTGTCATCAATGTCTCACTAGTTAGAGTGTGAAACCCGGTACCCAGCCGGTCAACTGCTCCCTGTGTTGGTGGTAACCAAAAACTACTCAGTCGCAAAACTGAACAGCACAGATCCGTGAACAGAATAGTGGCCACAGCTAGGTACTGTACATCTGCTCTCTATTGATTTGAATAGGCAGCAGATAAGCAGTACCCAGCCGTAGCCACTATGCAGTTGACAGAACTGTGCAGCTTCGTAACTGGCCGCACAGGGAACAGATGATCGTCGGATGTGCCGGGTGTCACACAACCATAAAGGCTGCTTTACACCAGAAGATCTATCGTGCGATAGATCGTCGGGGTCACGGTTTTTGTGACGCACATCCGGCATCGCTTGCGATGCCGGCCTGTGTGACACCTCCTAGTGACGCAGTATCACTCACAAATCGTGAGTCATGTACTGCTCGTTAGGTTTCATAATATCGTTTAATTTAATAGTTCATCGTTCCCAAGGGTAGCACACGCCGCTCCGTGTGACACCCCGGGAACGATGAACATCGCTTACCTGCGACCCGCGGCTCTCGCCGGCTATGTGGAAGGAAGGAGGTGGGCGGGATGTTTACGTCCCGCTCATCTCCGCCCCTCCGCTTCTATTGGCCGGCGGCCGTATGACGTCGCTGTGACGCCGAACATCCCTCCCACTCCAGGAAGTGGACGTTCGCCGCCCACAGCGAGGTCGGACGGGAGGTAAGTACGTGTGATGTGGGTTACCGACTTTGTGCGCCACGGGCAGCGATTTGCCCAAGACGCAAAAAGGATGGGGGCGGGTACGATCGATTGTGAAATTGCACAATCGGTCGTACCGTGTAAAGCAGCCTTTAGTCTAACATTGATAACTTATCCTAAGGATAGATCATCAGTGTTAACGTTCCAGACAACTGCTTTAAAGGTTTGTTCCCATCTCTGCCTTTCATACTAAAGAAAGAAATATCTGCTCCTAGTTGTGATCCACCTGCTGGTGATGGTGCTACTAAAACAGCAAAGCACAGTTGTGTGACGCTAGTTATGTAACTTACATAGAATTGAAACAGCATAGCAAAGTCAGCAAAGCTGTTGACGTAACTCCTAAACTGCAGAAACAGCATGGTTTGCTGTGCTACATTGTTCTGTTACTCCCATTAACTTATATGAAGGTTACACAAACAGCACAGCTATGTCTGTAGCCCTGCCTCTAGGGGCTAGGACCTAGAAGCAGTCATTCATATCTTGGCCATGAAAGGCAGAGAAAGCATTCACCCTGCAAATGTTCTCCTTTCTGCATTTATGGACGATGCTGTCATTTGTATAGTTATACTTTGTCTCAGTATTTTTACCGTTAGGTCATTGGAAATAATTTCCTAATGAATATTTGCAACCTAAAACCAGATATATAAGCCCCTGTTAGATTAATGATGCAACATTAACCTTATATTAATTATAAAGCCATATTCAAATAAGTGAATAACATAGTGTTAACAGGTTAATGAAATGCTAAAAGCATAGCTTTAAAGTTAATAGTTGTTAACGAAAATTACATGCTAATATTATGCTAATGAGTTGTAATCATAAGCAAACCCTGTTTACCATGCCATTAATGTGAATGTCAGGAAATAACATCAAATTATTGGGCATCACAGCTAACCTGTCACTTATTAATTTCAAAACCAAAAATATGATGAACAGTAATAACAGCGGAAAACAACATTTTTAAAGGAAAAGTCTCATGCAAAAGTATTTTAATGGTAATTATACGTTATGTGGTTTTTCAGAATACCTTAAAGCAGAGCTGGGAAAGGTGCGGCCGGTGGGCCACATCTGGCCCTCTTCCTGTTCCAGTTTGGCCCACAAACCAAGACAGCAAAGGGTTCAAAATAGTGGACCGTGGGCTGCCCATTGCCCTCCGCCACTGCTGTTGCCTGCCACCCTATGTGAATACGTTGGTGGAGGTTGAGGCCTTGGTGTAGGTGGAGGCTGGGCTGCTGGCCTTTCCTTCCATCAATCAGCTTGTGAGACAGCTGTGCAGAGGGAGATTGCAGCAGATTGGTGGGGGACCTGGAGAGAGGTATGTTGTTTTTTTGATATGTGTATGAGCACATATTATAAATAGGAGCTATGTGGGGCTCGTCTATATAGGAGGTTATGTAGGTCTTACACTGTATATATGGGGCTATGTAGGACTCAAGTATACAGGAGGTTATGTAGGACTCATATGTATAGGAGGCTATGTGGGGCTTATGTGTACAGGAGGCTATGTGGGGCTACTGTATATAGGATGCTACGTGGGGCTCATAATGTATATAGGAGGCTAAATGAGGCTTATGCATATAGGAGGCTATGTAGGACTCACACTGTACTTAGAAGGGTATGTGGGGCTCATGTATATAAGAAGCTATGTGGGGCTTATGTATATAGGAGGCTATATGGGGCTCACTGTAGATAGGAGGCTATGTGGGACTCACACTGTATTTAGGAGGCTATGTGGGGCTCACACTGTATATAGGTGGCTATAAGGGGGCTCAAATTATATGAGTCTATGTGGGGCTCATGCTGTATATAGTGGGCTATGTGGGGCTCATTTATATATGAGGCTTTTTGGGGCTTACACTGTATATAGGGGGCTCAAGTATTTTGGAGGCTATATGGGGCTTATATATATAGGAGACTATGTGGGGATCATGTCTATTGGAGGCTATATGGGGCTCATGTATATAGCAGGCTATGTGGCTCTCATGTACAGTACAGACCAAAAGTTTGGACACACCTTCTCATTTAAAGAGTTTTCTTTATTTTCATGACTCTGAATATTGTAGATTCACATTGAAGGCATCAAAACTATGAATTAACACATGTGGAATGAAATACTTAACAAAAAAATGTGAAACAATTGTAAATATGTCTTATATTCTAGGTTCTTCAAAGTAGCCACCTTTTGCTTTGATTACTGCTTTGCACACTCTTGGCATTTTCTTGATGAGCTTCAAGAGATAGTCAACGGAAATGGTTTTCACTTCACAGGTGTGCCCTGTCAGGTTTAATAAATGGGATTTTTTGCCTTATAAATGGGGTTGGGACCATCAGTTGTGTTGTGTAGAAGTCTGGTGGATACACAGCTGATAGTCCTACTGAATAGACTGTTAGAATATGTATTATGGCAAGAATTTTTTTATAAAATCTTCATGACGTATTGTAGATGTCTGTAAATCATCAATTTTTTATCACTAATTTTTGTTTTCCTGTTCATGCACAGTGAAGTCCTGATTGTGGAAGACCGGATACGGTCGAAACGTTTTGCTCATAAGGACAGTTCTTCTATGCAAATTTTGATGCTCATAAGGACAGTTTTTTTATGCAAATCTTGAAAAATAAATGGAATTGATTTAAGACTTTTTTTCTGAGTGTTATCTTTATTGGGGGTAGTGTGCCGGAGTTCTTCTTTTATAAATGATACTTTTTCTCCAGAGCACCTAGTAGGTGATGCAGGGTCCTATCCACTTTATGGTGGATACACAGCTGATAGTCCTACTGAATAGACTGTTAGAATATGTATTATGGCAAAAAAAAAGCAGCTAAGTAAAGAAAAACGAGTGTCCATCATTACTTTAAGAAATGAAGGTCAGTCAGTCCAAAAAATTGGGAAAAACTTTGAAAGTGTCCCCAAGTGCAGTGGCAAAAACCATCAAATGCTACAAATAAACTGTCTCACATGAGGACCGCCCCAGGAAAGGAAGACCAAGAGTCATCTCTGCTGTGGAGGATAAGTTTATCCGAGTCACCAGCCTCAGAAATCGCAGGGTAACAGCAGCTCAGATTAGAGACCAGGTCAATGCCACACAGAGTTCTAGCAGCAGACACATCTCTAGAACAACTGTTAAGAGGAGACTTTGTGCAGCAGGCCTTCATGGTAAAATAGCTGCTAGGAAACCACTGCTAAAGACAGGCAACAAGCAGAAGAGACTTGTTTGGGCTAAAGAACACAAGGAATGGACATTAGAGCAGTGGAAATTTGTGCTTTGGTCTGATGAGTCCAAATTTGAGATCTTTGGATCCAACCAGTGTCTTTGTGCGACGCAGAAAAGGTGAACAGATGGACTCTACATACCTGGTTCCCACCATGAAGCTTGGAGGAGGTGTGATGGTGTGGGGGTGCTTTGCTGGTGACACTGTTGGGGATTTATTCAAAATTGAAGGCATACTGAACCAGCATGGCTACCACAGCATCTTGCAGCGGCATGCTACTCCATCCAGTTTGCATTTAGCTGGACCATCATTTATTTTTCAACAGGACAATGACCCCAAACACACCTCTAGGCTGTGTAAGAGTTATTTTACTAAGAAGGAGAGTGATGGGGTGCTACGCCAGATGACCTGGCCTCTACAGTCACCAGACCTGAACCCAATCGAGATGGTTTGAGGTGAGCTGGATCGCAGAGTGAAGGCAAAAGGGCCAACAAGTGCTAAGCATCTCTGGGAACTCCTTCAAGACTGTTAGAAGACCATTTCCAGTGACTACCTCTTAAAGCTAATCAAGAGAATGCCAAGAGTGTGCAAAGTAGTAATCAAAGCAAAAGGTGGCTACTTTGAAGAACCTAGAATATAAGACATATATTTTCAGTTGTTTCACACTTTTTTGTTAAGTATTTCATTCCACATGTGTTAATTTATGGTTTTAATGCCTTCAATGTGAATCTACAATTTTCAGAGTCATGAAAATAAAGACAACTCTTTGAATGAGAAGGTGTGTCCAAACATTTGGTCTGTACTGTATATAGGAGGCTATGTGAGGCTTAGGCTGTATATAGGAGGGTATGCGGGGCTCATGTATATAGGAGGCTATATGGGGCTCATGTATATAGTAGGCTATGTGGGGCTCATAATATGTAAAGGAGGCTATATTGTGGCTCAAAAAGAATAGTAGGCTATGTGGGGCTCATGTTGTATATAGGAGACTACATGGGGCTTATAATGTATATAGGAGGCTATGTGGGGCTCATGTTGTATATAGGAGACTACATGGGGCTTATAATGAATATAGGAGGCTATGTGGGGCTCATGCTGTATATAAGAGATTATATATGTGGGACTTATAAGGTATATAGGAGGTTTTGTAGAGGCTCAAAGTTTATAGGAGGCAGTGTGGAACTCATGTATATAGGAGACTATGTGGGGGCTCATGAATATAGGAAGCTATGTGGGGTTCACACTGTATATAGAAGACTATGTGGGACTTCCGCTGTATATAGGGGGCTATGTGGGGCTCATGTGTATAGGAAGCTATGTGGGGATCGTGGATATGGTGCGCTATGTGGGGCTCATGTATATTGCAGACTATATGGGCTCATGTATACAGCAAGCTATGTGGGGCTCATGTATATACAAAGCTATGTGAGGCTCAGGCTGTATATAGGAGGGTATGTGGGGCTCATGTGTTTAGGAGGCTATGTGGGGCTCATGCTGTATATAGGAGACTATGTGGGGCTTATAATGTATAGAAAAGACTTTGTGGAGGATCATAATCTTTATAGGAAGCAGTGTAGAACTCATGTATATAGGAGGCTATGTGGGGTTCGTACATAGGAGGGTATTTGTAATAGGCTACGTGGGGCTCATAATGTATATAGGAGGCTATATTGAAGCTCATAATGAATATGAGGCTATATGGGGCTCATGTTGTATACAGTAGACTATGTGGGGGCTTATAATGTATATAGGAGGCTATATGGAGGTTCATAAAATTTATAAGAGCCTGTGTGGTACTTATGAATATAGGCGACTATATGAGGGCTCATAAAGTACATGGGAAGCTATGTGGAGCTCATAAAGCACATATGAGGCTATGTGGGGCTCATAATGTATTTATAAGGCTATGTGAGGGTTCCTAATGTATTTCACAAGCTTTGTAGTGGCCTCATGCTGTATTTAGGAGGCTGTGTGGGGGCTCATATGGTATATAGAGAGGCTATGTGGGGGCTCATACTGTATATAGAGGGGATATGTGTGGGCTTATTGTATATAGACAGGCTATGTGGGGACTTATATTGTATATAAGGGGCTATGTTGAGGCTCATACTGTATATAGGGGTCTGTGTGTGGAATCGTACTGTATATAGAGTGTTATGTGGAGACTCATACTGTATATAGTGGGATGTCAGAATATTTAATTCTGATCAATATTAAATGATACAATTTATATTAATATGAAACAATAATTTTAATTAATATGTTAATATTAATCTTGAGCAGAATTAATTTCATCCTACTGGTTCAGCCCTCCACACCAGTCACGGTCTCTGATGAGCCCCCTCGGGAAAATTTATTGATACATTTTTGATGCTGCAAATTTCCACTGCATTGCAAATGCGTCTTACAGTTCTAGCAAAGTGAATGGGATTTAGAAGAATCTCATGCCCACTGTGTTTTTTTTACTCAGCTTAAACTGACCTGTGGTGCATGTTTTAAATCTGCAACATGTCAACTTCTCTTGTGGGTATGCTGAATTTTATATAGAGATTTTTCCCATAGAATTGCATTAGATGCAGAAAATTGTTGCAGTCTAAAAACGCACATACATTTATAGTGCGTTTCTGCAGCAGAGACACATTTAGAACACATGTACTTCGAACATGATCGTATCAATAGTTTTGTCCAACTTAAATACCAGAAAGTATCAAAAACAAAGCAGCTTTGTTAAAAAAGTAAACCAACAGGAAACAAAAACCACGTCAAAAATGTAATAAAACGCATATTTAAAAAATGCACTAAAAAACTATGGAAAAATGCACTCAAAAATGCTGTAAATAATGCAGGTAACCTGATTAACCTAAAAGGTACAGAATGATGCATAAAATCTGCAGCGTCAAAAACATATGGGAACGTACCCTAATACAAAAACCCTTAACTAAATATCACATACTTGTACATGATTGTGGGGATCACAGTGGGTTGAGGAAGCTCAGGAGCTGAACTCCCTCTACACACAGCTGATGCTGGCTGTATTACATAGCTATTGACCAAAGGAAAAAACCCCTTAAAAATACATTTTATTAATTCCGATTTAAAACAATCCCCAGACAAACACACATAAACAGGACAGACAATCCCAAATTTGCCAAGGTCCAGTGGGACCCCTCTGTAAACCTAACAGATAGGAGCAGGGAAATGAGTGGGGGAAGTCAGAATGTCCCCATTGAACAATCAGTTAATGCTGTACCTTGATCATTCCAATGTTGTGAAGGAGTGCCAGAGCCGGTAATAATAGTGCAACCAGGGTATGGACCAAAATTCCCTATAGTGGCCCTGCCTAACCGTGGAGGTTGGCACCCTAAACCTGGACGCTATGGCGCCCCCGCTCACCGATGACTCACCCTTCTTTCCCTCTGCTGATCTAATGTGCAGCTGATCTGGGAAAGGGGGAGTGTGGGGAGGTTGCACCAATAAGCTACTCAATCAATGAGAACTCAAACACACATATCAATGATACAGTAAATATTCCGTCTTTTAGAGTGTTAAAGTGGACCAGATCAACAAAAGGGATCACTTTCAATAATAAAGTACCAAAATTGGATCCTAGGTGCTTAATAATTCCATTTGCATAAAGTTATAATTGCCCAACAAACCTCTAGTTAGACAGATAGATACAGTGAAGTGCCTCAATGCCTCATTAGTATGTTACATACAACTTCTGTGTACCACCATTAAATCACAAAATGGATATAGTCCCCATGCTTACTATCAACAAAAAGGCATAGGACACCAAAAAGACCGATTGGTCACAGAGCAGTCCTCTCTATAAACTATTGGGGACTATCCATCAAAATATTTCGTGAGAAGGTGGGCACTTCACAGAAGGCAAGACAGATAATAAACTTTCACAGAAGGCCTTCTGTGAAAGTTTATTATCTGTCTTGCCTTCTGTGAAGTGCCCACCTTCTCACGAAATATTTTGATGGATAGTCCCCAATAGTTTATAGAGAGGACTGCTCTGTGACCAATCGGTCTTTTTGGTGACCTCACTTAGAGAGTCCTATGCCTTTTTGTTGATAGTAAGCATGGGGACTATATCCATCTTGTGATTTAATGGTGGTACACAGATGTTGTATGTAACATACTAATGAGGCATTGAGGCACTTCACTGTATCTATCTGTCTAACTAGAGGTTTGTTGGGCAATTATAACTTTATGCAAGTGGAATTATTAAGCACCTAGGATCCAATTTTGGTACTTTATTATTGAAAGTGATCCTTTTTGTTGATCTGGTCCACTTTAACACTCTAAAAAACGGAATATTTACTGTATCATTGATATGTGTGTTTGAGTTCTCATTGATTGAGTAGCTTATTGGTGCAACCTCCCCACACTCCCCCTTTCCCAGATCAGCTGCACATTAGATCAGCAGAGGGAAAGAAGGGTGAGTCATCGGTGAGCGGGGGCGCCATAGCGTCCAGGTTTAGGGTGCCAACCTCCGTGGTTAGGGAGGGCCACTATAGGGAATTTTGGGCCATACCCTGGTTGCACTATTATTACCGGCTCTGGCACTCCTTCACAACATTGGAATGATCAAGGTACAGCATTAACTGATTGTTCAATGGGGACATTCTGACTTTCCCCACTCATTTGCCTACTCCTATCTGTTAGGTTTACAGAGGGGTCCCACTGGACCTTGGCAAATTTGGGATTGTCTGTCCTGTTTATGTGTGTTTGTCTGGGGATTGTTTTAAATCGGAATTAATAAAATGTATTTTTAAGGGGTTTTTTCCTTTGGTCAATAATTGTTAGTACCCCCTTACATCAAGTTTATATGGTCTTTGGCTGTATTACATAGCTGGCATCTGTCTCTAACAGCTGTGGCCAAAGCGAAGCTATGATTGCTGCTGTTAACTATTTAAATGCTGATGTCAAACTCTGACAGCGGTGTTTAAATGGAAAGTGTGCCAGTGCTCACGATCTTCAGCCACCCGCAACTTGATCATGCTGCACCGATGGGTTAACATGGCAGCCGGGCGTTTGCTGTCTTGGTACTCCTGGAAAGCTTAGTAACAAGCTGAGCTTTAACTGAAATGATCACAGGTATAGGTCCCCTAAGGGAGCTAAAAAGAGAGCAAAAAATTAAAATATATACTGTATATATCACCTTTTTTTTCTCATCAAAGATAGAGAAATTAACAAACTACAAAAAAAACATATTTTGTATCCATAAAAGTCTAGTATATCAAAATATTAAATGTATTAATCTGCAAGATGAAAAAAAAAAGATGAACATGAGTGGTAAACACTGTAATGAGAAAAAAAAATATTAACCTGAATATAATCAATTTATTAACCTAAATTTATTATTCTGTAACAGAAAAAAAAGTTAAAAATGGCTGTACTCCTCCTTAAAAAATGACAACTAAAATTATTTTTTCCATTTCCAGTACACTAAATTTTAAAATGAATTATGTAACTTAAAATTACAACTTGACTCACAAAAATAGGCATGGCTTTTGGAAGAAGGTGAGGAAAAATGAAACTGCAAAACTGAAAAATTGCACACACTCCTTAAAGGAGTAGTGACATGTAAATAAATTGCTTAAAGTAGTTACCACGGGGGAAAACTATTCTCCTTAAGGAGACTTTGCAAGCCAGTCTGGCTGCCAGGTAAGGGGACTTATAGCTGCAATGCCCCTCTGGGAAATATTCAAATTGTCTCTCCCATACTTTGCACTGACGAGGGGCAAGCACCCCGAAACACCGTGTCTGCAAATTGGGATTCTGATCTGGCTTATATATCCTGAGTCATATTGCAAAGGATTGTTGAAAATCCACTTGTGACTTTTAGGATCGCTACTTCCAATAGGTGGCGCTGTGCTAGAGTTTGTCTCCTTTACTGGAGAGACAATTTAAAGTAGTTAGACAGCATGGAAATAAGCAAGCTTGCATAGCTTTTATCTTACATAGTGTACAGTTTGTTTCCATAGAGCTTAGCCACCAGTGCCTGGTTGATTGTGTTTAGTAGCTGAGTTCTAGAAGAACCCATTAATTTCTATGCAGCAGTTAGCTGCTCACCTTCTTCCACCTCCCTGTCAGTTCCTTAGCTGCTCACTTACCTCCACCTCCCTGTCAGTGCTTTACAGGGCTCTTATTAGTCCTGTAAAATCACCATCTTCTAGCACCAAGGATGGATATTTTTCCCAGCAGTTCTCCTAATCACAGCTCCCACTTTCCTGATCTGTGTGCTTGTTCAAAGTCTTTGTTATTTCTATATGTAGATAACAGTGTAAAGTCAGAACAAACTCTGACAGATCAGTAATGATGAATAGTAACTTAAGGAAGTTGCTCACTGGAATTGTCACTCAAGGAGGTGAACCCACCCTTCACGTATCCAAGAAATGATGAGAATGTAACTAGGCTGCAAAGCTATGAGCTGCTTAATAGAACACTTTAGAATACCTCTTCAAGGGGTTAATGTTTATACAGAGATAACTGTCAGTCACTGAATAGGTATACCAACTGACTATTAAAATAAGACTGTGCGAGGAATCAAATTAAAGGAAACCTGTCACCATTTTTTCATAATTTAATCAAAAGTATCACCTTCTGCAGCTTCTGGGCTGCATTCTATGAAGTTGCACCTTGTTCCCTGACTGCTCTTACAGACCCCAGAAATACCTTTATAAAATCTGCCTCCACGTATGTAAATTAACCGTTCTGGATGGATGGTCTTCCTTTTCTTCGGCTCCTGTCTCTCCTTCTGCAGTTGTTCACCATCCTCCTTTCAAGATTGACGTGGGTGACGCCTCCCTCATCATCCAAGTTGCTCTGCAAATTCTCGCGCCTGTGTAGTCATTCCCGTCTCGCACAGGCGCAGTTCACTCTGCCCCATCACGGGCAAAGCCGAAAAGCTAGGTGCACTTGTGCGAGCCAGTGAGGTCTCTGTGTATGCGCGAGAATTAGGTCGGGTATGTCATCCACATCACTGGCCATAATCTCGCACCTGCGCAAAGACCTCACCGGCTCGCGCAAGTGCACCTATGTTTTCGGCTCTGCCTGCGATGGGACAGAGTTAACTGTGCCTGCGCGAGCCGGGAATGACTCTGCACAAGTGAGAGATTTTGCAGAGCAACTTAGATGATGAGGGAGTTATCACCCACGTCAATCATGAAATGATGATAGAGAACAACTGCAGAAGGAGGGACAGGAGCCAAAGAAAAGGACACCCATCCGACCAAGAAATGGACGCCCATCTGACCAGAACAGTTAATTTACATACGTGGCGGCAGATTTTATAAAGGTATTTCTGGGGTCTGCAAGGAGTTAGGGAACAAGATGCACCTCCATAGATTACAGCCCAGGAGCTGCAGAAGGTGAGACTTTTGGTTCAATTCTGAAAAAACTGCAGACAGGTTCCCTTAATAAGATATAAGTTATACTGAGTGTTTTATTATAAACCTGTATATCAACTCTATTGCATTATTACAGACAGAATGTAAATTTGAAGCTGAGATTACCTACACTAATATTTCATGTTCTGCTATATCGGTAGGTTTTTTTTTATTAATTGGCATATAAATACTGTAGACGCTGTTATGAGTGTAGCTAGTCCAAATGAGCCAATGGACTCAGTTTTGCTCTCCTATTCAGGTCTTTATTATAATAGCTTATAATAGAAATATTCTTTCTTTATATAATGGCAATATAGAAGGCCCTGCTCGCAAGTTTACAATAGGGAAATAGGGGTGACACAAAAGATAAAAATTGCTTATATAGTATGACCCATTCATCCTTTATAGTAAATAAAGGTATTCATGTAAAACAACATGAACTGGTCACCAGCCAGTATCTGTGAAGGTACAAATAAAAGGTGTTACTGAGTGCATTGAGTGTGTGGGAGGCAGATGAAAACTAAGGATAAATGTAGGAAATATTAGATTAGTGACTTGTTCTGATTGGTCTAAAAAGATGCGTTTGTAGGGCACGCAAAAAATTGACACTGGGAATTAACCTACCTTTTGGGGGTAGGTGATTTCAGAGAACTGGTGCATCACAAGAGAGGTTGGTGCATGACAAGAGAGCTAGTGCATCTCAAGAAACCCTGAGGAACCATGACAGTGGGAACAGGACAGGAAGAAAAGCCAGCAAATATAATGAAGGAATACTCAGTTTGAAGGAGAGCCAACAGAGTATCATTAAAACGTATCCTTGTTTCCCTTCATGAATGTGACCACATTTCCTAACCATTAAATAAAGTTTTATTCAGATGACGCTATTAGAATTATGTCAAACAGAATTATTTTTTAAATTCAAACAGTGTTCAACTGAAGAATATAGAATAGGGTTTTGGCTCGCAGGCATGAGGTTAGCACAATAGATATATCTTGCACTCAGTTTGATTTTATTATGATTTCCATAAAACCTCTTTATTCTCCCTCATTTCCACTGCCTGGCTTCCTTTATACTTAATTAATCAATTTGTCATACAGTATATTGTTCTATTTTTTGTTTTCATGGTTACACTGAAGGCTCATTGTTATATATTCACCCCTGTGATTCCTTCCCTCAGTGCTTGCTTGTCTGTATTCTTCCACTGGCAGACACTCTACCTCTTCCCAACCCTGAGCTGAGGTACAAATTCTATGCCTCAAACTTTACTTTAAATGTAATTTATGATATCTAAACTGAATATTACATCAAATGAAATGCAAACATTGAAGCATAGAACTTGTGAGTGGATTATTATGGTAAGTATGAATGGATGTTCGGAGTGTTTTAGGCAGTGGTCATGCCTGTTAAGGTGTAGAGTGTATATCCTTATAGCAGTAATAACAAGGCTTGGTTAAAGGAAAACTAATCCTAGAAGTACAAAAAAAAATCAAGTTCTCTCTGTTTTTTAGGGGTACTTTGCACACTACGACATCGCAAGCCGATGGTAGCGATGCCGAGCGCGATAGTCCCCGCCCCCCATCGCAGCTGCGATATCTTGTGATAGCTGCCGTAGAGAACATTATCGCTACGGCAGCTTCACATGCACTTACCTGCCCTGCGACGTCGCTCTGGCCGGCGAACTGCCTCCTTCCTAAGGGGGCGGGTCGTGCGGCGTCACAGCGACGTCACACGGCAGGCGGCCAATAGAAACAGGGGGGCGGAGATGAGCGGGACGTAAACATCCCGCCCACCTCCTTCCTTCCTCATTGCAGCCGGGACGCAGGTAAGGCGATGTTCCTCGCTCCTGCGGCTTCATACACAGCGATGTGTGCTGCTGCAGGAACAAGGAACAATATCATAACATCGGTCCTTCCGAAATTATGTACCGTCGCTACACCGATCATACGATTTCGACGCTTTTGCACTCGTTAATCGCAGTAAAAAGAATTCACATACTGCGATGTCGACAGCGATGCCGGATGTGCGTCACTTTCGATTTGACCCCACCGACATCGCAGCTGCGATGTCGTAGTGTGCAAAGTACCCCTTAGTCTGTTAATCATATCTCCTGGATCCAATGGCAAGGGCTCCTTTTGACAGCTGCAGCCAACAGCTTTGCGCAATTGTAGTGTCATGCTGGGGCATTGGAACACTGGTGTGCAGCACACACAGCAACACAGAAGGAAAACCAGTCAACTTGTAGAAGAAGGCTTGGTGATTGGAGAGGGTAAAAGGGGTCACCACCTAACACTCACCTGTGACTGATCCCTGACATCTCTAATTTCCATAGACGGATCCTTCCACCAGTGCGCCTTTACGTGCCTAGGCCCTTGCTCACTCTGAACTTACCCTGACTAGTGAGTAGGTCAGCGAGACACTAGTCTCACTATTACAATAAAACCACACGAGAAAGGTAAGACAAATGGGTGGGGAAAAACACAACAAAAATACTTCTTGATTTCTTCATCTGGAAACTTTATAGTCCCCTAGGGGGACTAGTAAAATAAATAAAAAAAGTAAAAGAAAGTTTTAAAAAATAATAAAAATAAGGCGATCAAAATGTAGCATCTGCATAACAATTAAACTTAACACTAGAACTACTGAGGTAGTCATTTTGACTACTTTGCACCATGTATTTCTATATAGGTGTCACGAGTCCAGTAGTTCTAGTGTTAAAAACCTTAAAAACATCAGCTCAATACTCAAAAAGCCATTGTTGAACCCTATATCCTGAAAAATGGCGCATAAAGTGCTTAACTTCAGAATTTTTTTCAACACCTTAGATAAAAGTAAATCTATAGATGTATGGTGTCTACGGTCTTGTACTGACCTGAGGCATCATACCAACAAATCAGTTTTACCATATAGTAAACACGGTGAAAAAAATATCCAAAAACAAGAGCACAATCGCACTTTTTTTGCAATTTTTCCACACTTAGAATTGTTTTGCTGTTTTCCAGTACACTATATGGTAAAACTTATGGTTTCATTAGAAAGTACAACTTGTCCCATGAAAAACAAGCCCTCATATGGCAAGAATGACAGAAAAATAAAAAGTTACAGCTCTCGGAAGAAGGGGCATATCAATCACCAGAATGGGGCAAAGCCAAGAGTGAGTAAATATAGTGGCAGGGCATGATGATAAGATTCTGTAGATGTGATTAGCACTAGAATGCATACCTGGGGCCTCGCAGGCCTGCTAGGTTACTTGTTTTCTATTGTAGATTTCTATGGTTGTGCGTTCTAGGGTTAAGGCTGTGTACGCACGTGTGCTTTTTCATGATTTCACGCTGCGTTCTGCACCTGCGTCCCCTACACAATCTATGAAGATTGTGCAAATTCCATCCACATGTTGTGTTTTAGAACACAGCGTTTCGGCTGCTGAAATGTTTTGCCAAAATGCTGAGTTCTAAAAAGCAGCATGTCACTTCTTTTGTGCGTTCTGGATGCTTTTCCCACTCTGTCTATGGCAGAGCAAGCATCTAGAACGCATGAATTCCGCATGCACAATGCTTTCAAAACGCAGCTTTTCGGCTGCGTTTTGAAACGCACATGCAGTGAAATAACGCTGCGGAATAGAATGCAGAGATGTGCGCATATACCCTAAGGCTATGACTAATCTCTGCCAGAAAGGAAAGAGTCCTAAATAGAGATGAGTGAATCCGAAGTTTGGTGTTCGTACTGAACATAGACTTTACAACAATATCAGAGTTCGAGTTTGGAGATTGGATGCTTTACATATGCAAACCACTAGCTTGAACATCGCTGTGCTCGGGTATGCAGAAGGCAGGCGAATTCCATGGACTCTACACATAGGTAATGCACACTTAAACTCATCTCTTATACCATGTATTTCAATTACAGCACCCTTACTTCTGAGCACTATGCACTTTATTTTTTGATGGCTGTTTAAAAAAAATTTATGGGAAATATTTTGCATTTTATTGGGTTCTTTTCTAGGTTATACATTAATTAATATTTAAAATCATTTCATATTTTTGAATTCTCTTACCTATTTATAGTAGTCCCCCTGATATTTATATTTTTACATACTGCCGTATGAATTTCCCTGTCTACAATTGAATATCTTTGCTCCTCCATTATTTTGAATTGTTTGTGTCTATTTTTTAATATTTATTTAAATAAATAAATATATATTTTATTCTGGGGTGTATTGACTCATATGGGCAAGTATATACAATTTATTTGTCCATGGGGGTCTTTTTGAGATAACTATTATATTTATCAAGCACCTTTGAGGTTTTTTTGGATTATATAAAAAGTAAAATATGTGCGTTTTTGACAGTGTTTTTTAACATGTACACACGTGGTCAAAACCTTTGGTACCCCTTGTTTAATGAAATAGACCTGGACAAAAATTATGGTACCCTTAACTTAATATTTTGTTGCACAACCTTTTGAGGCAATTACTGCAATCAAATGATTCCTGTAACTGTCAATGAGATTGCTCCACTTGACAGGTATTTTGGCCCACTCCTCAAGACCAAACTGCTTGAATTGTCTCGTGTTTGAAGGTTGCCTTTTCCAGACGACATGTTTCAGTTCTTTCCAAAGATGCATAATATCAATTAGATCTGAGCTCACAGAAAACCCCTTCAGAATACTCCAATGCTTTCCTCTTAGCCATTTTTGGGTGTTTTTAGCTGTGTGTTTTGGGTCATTATCCTGTTGCAAGACCCATGACCTGCGACTGAGACCAAGCTTTTTGACACTGGGCAGCACATTTTTCTCTAGAATCCCTTGATAGTCTTGAGATTTCATTGTACCCTGTACAGATTCAAGACACCCTGTGTGCCAGATACAGCAAAGAAGCCCCATAACATAACAGAGCCTCCTCCATGTTTCACAGTAGGGACAGTGTTCTTTTCTTGATATGCTTCATTTTTCCATCTGTGAGCATAGAGCTGATGTGCATTGCCAAAAAGTTCAATTTTTGTCTCATTTGTCCATAGGACATTCTTTCTTTGTGGCTTGTCAACATGTAGTTTGGCAAATTGTAGTCTGGCTTTTTTATGATTTTTTTTTTCAACAATGATGTCCTCATTGGTCATCTCCCATGAAGTCCACTTTGGCTCAAACAACAAGGGATGGTGCGATCTGACACTGATGCTCCTTGAGCTTGAAGTTCACCTTTAATCTCTTTAGATGTTTTTCTGGGCTCTTTTGTTACCATTCATATTATCTGTCTCTTTGATTTGTCATCAATTTTTCTTCTGCAGCCACGTCCAGGGTGGTAGGCTACAGTCGCATGGATCTTAAATTTCTGAAAAACA
This sequence comes from Anomaloglossus baeobatrachus, assembly GCF_048569485.1. Taxonomy (NCBI): domain Eukaryota; kingdom Metazoa; phylum Chordata; class Amphibia; order Anura; family Aromobatidae; genus Anomaloglossus; species Anomaloglossus baeobatrachus. Next base: position 608,266,716 of record NC_134354.1, read on the forward strand.
TATGCAACTGTAGTCACAGGAACATCAAGCTACTTGTTTATAAACTTTACCTTTAACATGCCTGTCTATAATTTTATTTCTAATCTCCTGAGACAACTCTTTCCTTCTCTTCCTCTTGTCCATGTTGAGTGTGATACACATCATGTTACCAAACAGCACAGTGAGTATCTGTAGCCCTATATACAGGCCCACTGACTGATTACAAGATTGTAGACACCTGTGATGCTAATTAGTGGACACAACTTGATTTAACATGTCCTGTTTGTCACATTATTTTCAGGGGTACTATCATTTCTGTCCAGGCCTGTTTCATCAGTTTTATTTTTTGTTTTTAAATTCTGTGGAAGCATGGTTGAAAAGCAATGTCTGGCTTTCATTTAATTTTCATAGATTTTTCATTTATTATTACTTTTGTCAAATTCAAGTTATTTCTGTTACCATTGTGGGTTTTTCTTTCATTTAACGAGGGGTACCAACAATTTTGACCATGTGTGTTTTATTGGTGCATATTTTAAATCTGCACCAAATCTGTAAGGAGAAAATAATCAACGTGTGCATGACATTTTAAGATGCTCATTCACTTTCCTTACATCAGAAAACCCTTCAGGTTTTGTGACAAAACTGTGCAGAAAAAAAAGCAACAAATACGCAATATGTGCACACAGTCTAAGGATAGATAGTTTAATAAAGGAAAATAGTTAGATGGTAAAGTAAGACTAAATAAACACTGAAAAAAATACACTAAACAAACACTGGGGAAAAAAAGTTTGTAAATTCTACGCAAACAAAATTGCTTAAACCCTCAAGGTCAATGATGGAAATGTGAGCAGTTATTGGCCTGGCATTGTTTATACACTTGCTTTACTAGCTTTATGGATGTTGTGTTTTAATATATCATTGCTTAAGAGCGAAAAGGAAATAAAGTAAGAAATAAACAACTAAACTTTGTCTCTTTGTCTTGTTGAGACAACTCTATGTAATGCAGGCAGACAGAGAAGTGAACAGTATCAATAACAGGTCTTATTGGGAGAAGACATTTTATTATCTTGGCCTGCATAGATAACGGAGTCCTTGACACAAATACATGCTCTTAGTTAGTCCCAGGAGCACAATAATCTTAGCTTCTGCCATTGAAAAATATCTTATGGAGGTGCCTGATATCCATAACAGCAAGTAACCTAAAATGAAAACTGTAAATTGTATTATGCTAAAGGAGTTACACAATGTCAATATGCTGTGGAATTGTTTAGTGCTTGGGAAGAAAGCAATAAAGGGGTAATTCACCTTTAACAGGGAATAAAAAAAATCATTGCCTGACATCCAGAGACTCATTTAAGCACAGAAATAAAAATACATACTACATTTATTCACTGCTAAAATGTTCTAGGATAAAAGACGAACACCCAAGGTGTTAGCGGTGTCTGATCAATGAGAAGTCGCTAGCTTATTGTATGCAAAAAAATTCTGCCCAAAAATATTAATACTGTTTGCATAGTTACCGCTAAAATAATTTTTAACTCTTTTGCAAAATTGCCAATTAGAAGAGTCTTTCTCACTACACCCACTTTCAGTGGAAAATGGCTTCATTAGAGACCTAATGCAGATATTTTACAGCCCATTCGGTTGAGTGGATTGTAAAGTGCCTTAAGGCTTTAATGCCTTATTGTGATGTGCCATACAGACATTAAAATATTTGCCAAGTCTCTTTTTCCCCAAAGTGACAGATTCTAAAGAAGAAAGGACAGACGAGTCTTGTGTTCCAGCAGTTATTGATAACTAATGGCTTCTGTCCCTCAGTGAACAAGAACCCGAGTGTAATGCTCAAAGACTCTGTGTCGCAGCCTTATCCTTTACACAGCCATAAAAGCTCTGAACGTTCTTTATTCTGTCTTCTTCATGTGACTGGATCTTTTTTTTTTCCACCATAATTAAAATGAAAAGTCCGGCTCCAGAATATAAATCCATATTCTCACTCTGACATTGATTCTAATATGCACGTATTCCACTTTCCTTCTTCTTTTACAGCTAGGAAATAGGCATGATTAAAATCAAACATTGCTTTAATTTAGAATTCGCAATGCGGACGGATAATATGATTTTTAATGTAGATAATAGGTCTGTTAAATAATCAGTGCCATTGTTTACAAGAGCAGACTGTAGATTTTGCTATGGGAGAAGAAACAGATATCTGTGGCTGGTAAATTACTTAAGATGGTTGTTCAATATCAAGTAGGTTAGCATACTGCTGTGTCTGAAATTAGCAATTTATAAATAACCACTAATACATTAATGTCTCAGATGTAAATTCTGGTGTAACCCTTTAAATCTGTATATAATTCCTCTTTGAGGGATTTCATTCTGTGAGGCTACTTGATCTTGTTTAGGAGATTATACAGAAAATTGCCAATGTAATGAAAGACATAAATATCTCACTTTGGAAATTGTAGTCCCATTAACAATATTTACCTTAACATTATCAGGCTGCAATTCCTCTGCATGATGAGACAGTTATTTTCCTGTTCATTGTGAACACGCAGAGCTGGGAATGGGCTCCCACATTAATACATGGCGTACACTGTGGATGGCTGCTGTGAAAAAGCAAATTGTATTGTCTTCTCTCTTGGTTATTTCGCAAAGCTGGAAACTTTACAAAAGGCATCTTAAAAAGACTATAGTCTGATTTATTTTGATTGTTGGAAAAAAGCAAATTCTCTTGTGACGGAAACACTAAGAAGAATCAATGCCTTGATGAGTAAAACTGGCCGCAAACATACATAATGACTAGTGATGCACTGATGAGTGAGCACTACCATGCTCAGGTGCTCGGATTGGCGCAACTCCGGTACCCGAGTATAATGGAAGTGTGATGGTGTGATATGATGGGTTTTGTATCAATTTGTGTAAGTTCTTATTTTATGAGTGTTGCCTTGTTCATTCTGTATATTCCTTGTCTTGTCTGCAATTTAATTAACTTAAGGTACCGTCACACTAAGCGACGCTCCAGCTATCCCACCAGCAACCTGACCTGGCAGGGATCGCTGGAGCGTCGCTACACAAGATGCTGGTGAGCATTCACACAGGTAGATCTTACCAGCAACCAGTGGCCAGCCCCCAGCCAGCAGCGACGCGTGGAAGCGATGCTGCGCTTGGTAACTAAGGTAAATATCGGGTAACCAACCCGATATTTACCTTGGTTACCAGCGCACACCGCTTAGCGCTGGCTCCCTGCACTCCTAGCCAGAGTACACATCAGGTTAATTACCCGATGTGTAGTCTGGCTATGTGTGCAGGGAGCAGGAGCTGGCACTGACAGCGTGAGAGCGGCGGACGCTGGTAACAAAGGTAAATATCGGGTAACCAAGGTAAGGGCTTCTTGGTTACCCGATGTTTACCGTGGTTACCAGAGTCCGCAGAAGCCGGCTCCCTGCTCACTGCACATTCAGTTGTTGCTCTCTCGCTGTCACACACAGCGATGTGTGCTTCACAGCGGGAGAGCAACAACTAAAAAATGGTCCAGGACATTCAGCAGTAACCGGCGACCTCACAGCAGTGGCCAGGTTGTTGCTGGATGTCACACACAGCGAGATCACTAGCAACATCGCTGCTACATCACAAAAGTCGTTCCTTAGCAGCGATGTTGCTAGCGATGTTGCTTAGTGTGACGTGGCCTTTAGTGGGACGGTACCTTTAGTTCCCTTACCATTTGACTGCCTTTTGTTGAACCCCAGCTGACATTTCCTGACTGTCCATTCATTACTCCCCAGCTCTCCAAATAGTGAAAATCAGTGCATTGCATCCGTTGCTAGGTCAGGGGGTGGGGTGGGGTGGTGAAAGTCATCCAACCAGTCTGCTTACCCGGGGATATAGGGATTCTGTCTGACAAAGACAAGGGAGAATCAGTAAGATTTATCCTCTGTGTGGGAAGCTTATGCTAAGGCCAGCACCCCAGAGAGACTTTGAAAAACCCTGATTTCCCAGGAAAAGACTGCTGGAGGAGTGTGTCTCATCCCCAAGACACTTATCCCATTACTGGAGTACCCTCTGTGTGGTGGACTATTTTATTGACCTTCTGATTTGCATGGAATAAAGGTTCTTTAGATTGTTCACTCATCTCTCACTCTGTTGTATGATATTGTAGAAGGACCCCATGACAGGAAGTCAATGGGGGACTTGAGTATTTTTCTGGGAACTATTCCTGAAAAATGCTCAAGTCCCCCATTGACTTTCATCATTCTCGGGTGCTTGAGTCTCGCCCATTGGAGCATCCAACTGCTCGTTAAGATTACCAAGCACCCAAGCATGGTGGTGTTCGCTTAACACGAATAATGACCTAATACCTTAATTCTACTGATTTTTCTGATTATTAGCTATTGATTATAAGACGCACCCCCAAATTTGGTGAAGGAAAAGAGAATTTTTTTTATTATTAAATGGGTCCGTCTTATAATGCCAGTGTCCATCTAACAAATCATATATAGGGTATATGTCCCTCATAGCCCCCCATCCTAAAATTAGCCCCCTTAATCTGGATATGGCCCCCTTATATTGAATATAGCCCCCTTGTGCTGGCACACGTCCCCCAGTGATGCCACATCTCCTCCATTGCTGGCACACGTCCCCTATAGCTGGCACACATCCCCTACAGCTGGCACAGGTCTCCTATAGATGGCACACTTCCTCCTGTGTTGCCCATGGCCCCTTATGGATGGCACACGTCCCCCTGTGCTGCCCATAGCCCCTTATGGATGGCACACATCCCCCTGTGCTGACCATAGCCCCCTATGGATGGCACACATCCCCTTGTGCTGCCCATGGCCCCCTTTGGATGGCACACGTCCCCCTGTTCTACCCATGGCCCCCTATGGATGTCACACATCTCCCTGTGCTGCCCATGGCCCCCTATGGATGGCACATGTCCCCTTGTGCTGCCCAAGGCCCCCTATAGATGGCACATGTCCCCCTGTGTTTGATATGGCCCCCATGCTGCTGCCCATAGTAAAAAAAAAACCTCTTTACTTATCTTCTCCAGTGCTGTCCTCCCGGTGTCTCCCTCCATGCTGCTGAGCTTCTGCACTTCCTGGCATCATCTCTGCATGCCTGATCACAGCGGCAGCAGGGAGACCGGGGAGACACGCTGGAGGAGGTAAGTAAAGAGTCTTTTATTTTACTATGGGCAGCAGTATGGGGCCATATCTAATACAGGGGGGGCATGTGCCATCAAAGTGGAGCGCAGGCACATAAAATATGCGCCGCTCCCCCAGCCCATCACCGCAGTGCGGTTTCAGCACCACGGTGATGGACAGCGGCAGTGGATATTATATGAGCGGGAGCAGCCTTCACCAGCCACCACCATCCTGCCTCAGCCTCCAGCACCGCTCCAGAGCTGTCTCCACCTCCCCTGGGCCCTGCAGTATATAATCCGTATATTCAGATTATAAGACGCACCCCCTACTTTCCCCCAAAATTTGGGGGAACAAAAGTGCGTCTTATAAAGCAAAAAATACGATACCTTTATTTCTATCATCATGTAATAACTTTAATCATTTCCATCTTAACGAATAATTATATCTACTCTTTTCTACATTAACTGCAATTGGTTTTATAGTAAGATTTATTATCAATGCTATCTTTTAGTTGATTAAAATCATATTTGCCGATGCTAATGATAACTGGTTACTTTTACCTGTCCGTAGCAAACCATTAAACCATAAACTGGAACCTAGAACATTTGTAACATGTATTTAGCTGCGCTCCAGGACTAGATGAAGAGTAACTGGAAGGAAAAGTAGCTGCTCAATTTGGAGAACAGATGCTGTGACAAGATGGCAGCAAGAGCACAAAGTGGCTCAGAAATTGGGAACATAAATCTATAAATGCTAATAATACACATGCTAGGTTTTAGCACTGGATAGTCATTTTTCATTTAACTACTAGTGTCAGCTACCAAAAAAAAAGTTATTTTTTTTCAACCAAGCAACATAATTATATAAGGGATGTAAATTCTACTGAAAATATCTAAAATTAATTTAAATCACAACTCCAGGTTTTTGTTTTATTGCACTGTTGCAGTAGTGCTTTAAATATAAGTCCGCTGAGCCCTGTCACGTACTTACCTTCCAGTGGCATCACCTTCTATAGCTGCTGCTCTGGTCAGTCTCCTGTGATTTGGGACCTGACAGTATGCTTAGGGGTTTCATGGAGCACGCCGGAGGTCACAACTCAATACATCGCTATAAGAGCTATAAGAGCCTTCATCTGGCTCTCATAGACTTGAATTGAGACCTTGTGATGTAATTTCTGACTTCCGGCCAGTCAGAAGTTACAGTCACAAGATGATACAGAGGGACCAAAGCGATGTCGGTAAAAGGTGAAGTGTCACGCTAGGTACAGGAAATACCAAGCAAACGGCAAAAGGGAAGGGAAAGGAAACCTTCTTTCAAGGAATGAGGGAGATGGTGACCCGTGACCAAGCTTATCGCTGGTCCCTGGCTTTCCTCACCATCCTTGCTTGATAGGTTCTGCACCTATGCGCTGAGCAGGATACCTGACCCTAGAACTGGGCCCTAGGTAGGGAATGGGTGGGATGAGCACTTAGTTAACCCCACTGAGCACTAAAGAAGACACAGGGATCGCACACAGGGTAAAGCATATGAACAACTTATTTTCAGATGACTCAGGGCAAAGTACAGCAAAAAACAGCAATGTTTCCTCAGATGATTGCAGGCCAACTGCTTGTATTCAGAGCTTGCATAGGTTTTATGTCTATAACCAGCACAGATCTGGGGATAATGAGAGTATTTAAGCACACAAAGGGAAGTACTGATGTTTAACAGCTGAAAGGGGAGGAACTCTGCAGGGCCCTAAAGGGAAAGGGATTAACCCCAAGCAGAGAATGTCAGGGAGAAGATTGTACAGCCAAATGCTGCTATCTTCTACAGCCGGACACCACAGCACTGTCTGCCCAGCGTGACACACCCGTGACATGAAGAAGCCGGAAGGTGAGTATATGAAAGAGGGCTTACATTTAAAGTGCCAATCCAGTGCTGAAAAAAACAAAAAGCTGGAGTGATGCTTTAAATCTAAAGGGGGCTTTACACGCTACGATATCGTTAATGTTTTATCGTCGGGGTCACATTGTTAGTGACGCATATCCGGCGTCATTAACGATATTGCAGCGTGTGACACGTACCTGCGACCTTAAGCGACGTCAAAAATGGTGAAAATCGTTCACCATGGAGAGGTCGTCCCAAACTCAGAAATCGGTAATTGTTGTTTTTCGTTGTGGTTCGTCGCTCCTGTGGCAGCACACATTGCTTTGTGTGAAACCGCAGGAGCGAGGAACGTCTCCTTACCTTCCGCCGGCCACAATGCGGAAGGAAGAGGTGGGCGGGATGTTTACATCACGCTCAGCTCTGCCCCTCCACTTTGATTGGCCGGCCGCTTAGTGACGTCGCGGTGACGTCGCTGTGATGCCGAACGTCTCTCCCCCTTGAAGGAGGGATTGTTCGGCAGTCACAGCGACGCCGCAGACCAGGTACGTACGTGTGATGCTGCCGTAGCGATTATGTTCGCTACGACAGCGATCACAAACAATCGCATGCGCGACGGGGGCGGGTACTTACACGCTCGATATCGCTAGAAATTGCTAGCGATATCGCTACCATGTAAAGCCCCCTTAAGTCTTTTGACCCCTGTATATATACACTCACCTTCCAGTGGTATCGCTGCTGCCCAATCGGTCTCCTGTGATTTGGGACCTGCCGGCAGATCTAGATTTTCATGGAACGAGCTGGAGGTCAAAACTCAATGCATCTCTATTAGAGCCTCATCCTGGCATTGTTCTGGCTCTGATACAGTTCCACTCAAACCTTGTGATGTAATTTCTGACTTCTTGCCAGTCAGAAGTTACTGTGACAAGATAGCGCCAAGGGACCAGAGCGGCGTCGCAAATAGGTGAAGAAGCCAGAAGGTGAGTATGTGACAGGGGGCTGGGGCTTAGATTTAGAGAGCCACAGAAAAATAAAAAATACTAGAGTGGTGATTTAAACTCCTGAAATCTTAATTTATATCCATCTACAGGAAAGGAATTAAGTCCAACAAGAACATTGGCCTTTTTTTTGGGGGGAAGGGTAACAGTAATCCTTATCTGTGCTGTTTATAAGCTATGATGTATTTACTTACTTAAAAACATTCAGAGCTATTAATGAAACCAGAAATCATGTCACACCAAAAGAGATAAAATATTGTACACCACATCAGAATGAGGCCTTAAAAATAATTGAAATATTAAAAGAAAACAAAAAAAACAAAAAACTTTGGTCTATATGTTTCATATAAATGGTATATTTATTCTCAAGGCTCACCCCTAATCTAATCCTATATTCTGTTAAGAATAGTTATTTTCATATTTTTTTTTCCTTTTTTTCTTTTGTATGTGAAAATTATGGATGTCTAGATAAATGGTCTGTTCTGTTATTATCATCATCTTCACCATTCTCCTTATCATCATACTTGCTCTTAATCAAAGTGGCTGAGAGATATGATTAACATCATATATTAACCGTTCATAATTAACTTTAGTCTTTACTCCTAAGACAATCAAGGTATGTCAAATTATCAAACTTAATGTAAGTGCTTAACATTTTTAAACTATTAGTATTAAAGTTGGTTTCAAATCGATTGGCAGGCTCCATTTCATTGGCCACGACAGCGGTCTGTGGCTGTGGCTTCGATGCATGAGTACAGCCTCTTACATCCTAATGTTCATGACTCTTCTTCTGATTAGCCGGCCTAGTGCGACATTGTTGCATTGTTATCCACAAGTGGAAATGCACAAGGCCCGCTAATTAAAAGAAGAGCCTTGGACACCAGCAGGTAAGAGGTGGTATTCCGACTCACGTGCAGCAGTCTCACACCTGTCATGGCTGATAAAATGGGATGTAAAAATAGATTTGCACAAACACTAAATAGTATTTACCTAAGATGCAAGTTTTGATTTTTAAGCTTGCCCATCCTTCAATACAGTGGACTCGTTAAGATGACCATTGAAGAATCAAAGCAACCAGTATGTCTCAAACTTTCTATGACACAAAATGATGACTCATGTTAACCCCTTCAGCCCTCGGGCACTTTCCGTTTTTGCGTTTTTGTTTTTTGCTCCCCTTCTTCCGAGAGGCGTAACTTTTTTATTTTTCCATCAATCTTGCCATATGAGGGCTTGTTTTTTGCGGGACGAGTTGTACTTTTAAATGAAACCATAAGGTTTACCATATAGTGTACTGGAGAACAGCAAAAAAATTCCAAGTGTGGAAAAATTGCAAAAAAAGTGGGATTGTACAATAGTTTTTGGGATATTTTATTCACCGTGTTCACTATATGGTAAAACTGATGTGTGGGTATGATGCCTCAGGTTGGTGCGAGTTTATAGACACCAAACATGTATAGGTTTACTTGTATCTAAGGGGTTAAAAAAAATTCACAAGCTTGTCCGAAAAACGTGGCGCACGTTTTGCGCCATTTTCCAAAACCCGTAGCGTTCTCATTTTTCAGGATCTGAGGCTCAGTGATGGCTTATTTTTTGCGTCTCGACCTGACGTTCTTAACGGTACCATTTTTGCGCAGATGCTACGTTTTGATCGCCTGTTATTGCATTTTGCGCAAAATTTGCGGCGACCAAAAAACGTAATTTTGGCGTTTGGAATTTTTTTGCCGCTACGCCGTTTACTGATCAGATTCATTGATTTTATATTTTGATAGATCGGGCATTTCTGAACGTGGCGATACCAAATATGTGTGTATTTTTTATTTTTTTAACCCTTTAATTTTCAATGGGATGAAAAGGGGGTGATTTGAACTTTTAGGTTTTTTTATTTTTTTTTAATTTTTTAAAACTTTTTTTTTTACTTTTTTTTTTTATTTTACTAGTCCCCCTAGGGGGCTATTGCGATCAGCAATCCGATGACTCTGCACTATCTGCAGATCTCAGCTACAGAGCTGAGAACTGCAGATTTGCTGCTTCACTTTCAATGCCGGCTGTATTCCGGCATTGAGAGGAAGTGACTCATGTTAGCCACAGGCGTCATCACATGACCCTGTGCTACCATGGCAACCGCCGAAAGTCACGTGATCATGTCACGTGACTTCCGGCGGGGGCGGGGTAAGTCACTGTCATGGCGGCGCCCATATACATATCGCTGCCAAGACTTTGGCAGCGAAATGTAAGGGGTTAATGGCCGCGGGTGGAAGCGATTCCACCCGCGGCTAGCAGGCACACATATCAGCTGTTGATAACAGCTGATATTTGCGCGTCTCGCCGCCGCCGACCGGCGGCAGGGGGCGGGGCTTACCGGCACACGATCCATGACGTATTCAGTACGTCATGGGTCGTTAAGGGGTTAATCAAAGTTTTACACAGACAACTGACCAGCCCATGACAAATGACGGTCAACAGCATAGGAAGTTGATCGGTGCTTATTAACTTCATTTTACATGATGCAATAATTGTGAGGGCGTTGCACCAAGGATTGTTCACGCAAATGTTTCTTCTAAACCCCTTACATAGTTGCCAGCAGCACATCCTGGTAACGATCGCTCCTAACTTTGTACTTTTTGTCAAGTCCGCTAATTACTAAATTGACTTGCTAGATGCTATTCTTTCCACTGACCTTCCTGGCACTAATATAATGACCTTTCATTGCTGCTATCATTGACAAAGTTCAAATAAATATAGCTTCTGAGTCTGATCCCTGTTTCACAATCATTTCATATATACCGCATCATGTGGTATTACAAATGTAGACTACTGTAATTTGAATTAAATGTTAAATCTATTATATACTAGTTATGTATCAAACTCTGTAAACATATTACTAACATATCTGCTTAATTATCTTGTTTTGCAGGCCTAAGGTAATTTATTAGGAAATGATATAATAGCATTCTGTCTATTAATCCTAAATCATTCATCACAACATTGTAACAGATATTCTAATGGGTGGAACTCAGAGTCAGTTATATGGCAATGTCCGAATACACTGCGTGACAGCTGCGCTCAGACTAACGGACGTCTGGTGCACTACACAACACAAAGCTAACAAGGGGGACAAGGGAGGCACTTTTACAATGGTGGGCCCTGCAGCTAGGGAGAGGGGTGATGGGTCACCTCCTGGACTCATCTCAAGCTGTTTCCTGAGCTCCCCAAAGTCCCTATACTGGGTGTTTCAACCCATCGCTGACCCGGATACCAAATCCCTCATTAGCCCTGCAAACACCCTGGCTAGTGAGATGGCCGGTGAAATGGAACAAAAAAGGAAAAAAGACACTGCACATGTTCAGTGTCTTTTTTCCTTTTTTGTTCCATATCCTTGTTCACTGCATCAGAGAGCACACAAATATATGATATATAGTAACATGATTACAGTGGTGCGCTCCAAACTCTCCTTTCAGATGGCCGGTGAAAGACACTAGCCTCACCACTGTAATGATCAACAGGTAGGGAAAGGTAGACAGACAAGGGAAAATGGCACAACACAAACTTGACAGGTGCTACGACTCGACTCCAACAACTGGAAAAGGAGCAGAAATCCAGCAGCTCCTAGAGACATGCAGTCCTCTAGGTGGTCAGGAACAGAAGATTCTATTTCCGGCAGAAGCTGAAACATGAAAACGCTACTTAAAGGAGATGCTGTAGTAGGAGAGAAAAGGCGCAATAGGGTCTTACCCAATTTACAGGGCAGAGGGAAAAAGGGTTAAAACACACTCACCTGGCTGGGTTGTGCCAGTCACAACTCCTTAGAGAACGTGGATGAGTGCTTTAGTGGTTCAGCAGCGGCCCCATGTCTGAGCAAAGGATATCAAAGTGTAGACTGGAGGAAAAACGGGTTTAAAAACCGCGCTAGGAAACCACGAGCAAGGATGTAAATTAATATTTTTCTTTTATTTAGATAATTCCAACGCGTTTCGGAGACCCATCTGTCTCCTTCCTCAGGGTAAAAGAATCTTTTTCCCTGAGGAAGGAGACAGATGGGTCTCCGAAACGCATTGGAATTATCTAAATAAAAGAAAAATATTCATTTACATCCTTGCTCGTGGTTTCCTAGCGCGTTTTTTAAACCCGTTTTTCCTCCAGTCTACACTTTGATATACTTAAAGGAGATGGGAGAGGTAACACACCGCCCGCACATAAAGTGATTAGCTAGGAGTTGCTAGCAGGAAAAACTGACATTTAAGGGGGCTTTACACGTTAGCGATATCGCTAGCAATTTGTAGCGATAGCGAGCGTGTAAGTACCCGCCCCCGTCGCGCATGCGATTATTTGTGATTGCTGCCGTAGCGAACATTATCGCTACGCAGCGTCACACATACCTGGTCGGCGGCGTCGCTGTGACTGCCGAACAATCCCTCCTTCAAGGGGAAGGGACGTTCGGCATCATAGCGACGTCACCGGAACGTCACTAAGCGGCCGGCCAATCAAAGTGGAGGAGCGGAGCTGAGCGTGATGTAAACATCCCGCCCACCTCTTCCTTCCGCATTGGGGCCGGTGGTAGGTAAGGAGATGTTCCTCGCTCATGCGGTGTCACACACAGCGATGTGTGCTGCCGCATGAGCGATGAACCACAACGCTAAACAACCCTTACCGATTTTTGACTTTGGGACGACCTCTCCATGGTGAACGATTTTCACCATTTTTGAGGTCGCCTAAGGTCGCTGGTAAGCATTACACGCTGCGATATCGTTAATGACGCCGGATGTGCGTCACTAACAACTTGACCCCGACGACCAAACATTAACGATATCGTAGCGTGTAAAGCCCCCTTAACTCCTGAAATGCCAACAGAAAACAAATATATTTAATATGCTGGGCCACCCAAGAATGAGTGACGCTCAGATCACAGGACCATTATGTCCAACCACGAGAGACAATCGTTACAGTAATGTGGCGTAAAGCCATGACTGTAATGGCGCTGTTATACAGAATAAATTGATACCTTTAGTAAAGAAAATCCACTTTCTTGTGCTTATTTAATTTCTATTTGAAGTTTTCTGCAAATTGGATTTCAGTGCACAGAGATTGGAGTGTTCACTGCTGGGTGTTTTCCTCCCTGTCTGTGATTCCCCAGGATTTGAGGACAATTGTTAAGCTTCATTTACAGTGTGATCTCATATTTTTAACTACTTTTCCATGAACATGAATGAAAAACATCACATATATGTAAGACACGCTATAACCTTCAATAGAGGATAAAACAATTAGGATAAAAGACAGTTTATATTCCAGAGTCAACTGACATGAAATTAAAAGATTAATAAAAAAAACTCATAATCAAAGTGAAATCTACATTGAGTATACCAATGCACTGCTAGCTTGTTAATGAAAAATAAGTTCAACAGAAAGGCATTAAACTAATAGATTTTTTTTTCGAACAAAATGCATTTCTTAGGTTTTTATCTATCATTGTTAAATCCGGCTTTAATGTTTTCAACTGCCTAGGAAACTATGATATATGGTCAGGGCGTTTAATTTTTGTTGGATGCTCTAGAAATGATGAAACAAATTGTATATGACACAAGGTTCACACAGGGCATTTGTGGTTATTCATCAAAGTCATCGGTAGCATTGGTTCATTACTGGCTTTCATAGAAATAGCACTGGGGTTGGTCGAAGAAAGCAAAATCCTAATTCCTTTCTCTCTCACAAAAATGTTTAGTTTTTTTTCCTGTAATTTCAGAAGAAAAATGATGAATGATTCCTTATAAATGGAATAAAAGGAAAGGATGGGGGTCATATTTTGTTATATTCTACACAAACCTATTTAAGTAACAAGTTAATGTTACTTTGCAAATTTTGTATTAAGAAATAGTTTTAAATAACAAATGAGAATGAAACATATAAAGCTAATACATAAAATAAAGCAACGGAACACAACAATGGGGTCAAAGATTAAAAATACTGTAACTAAAGGGAAGCCGTCATGTGAAAATTACGTCTGATCTGCAGGCAGCATGTTACAGAGCAGGATGAGCTAATTAGACGATATACTTTTTTGAGGGAAATGTTTCAGTAAAACTTGCATTTCATTACTTTAAATCTGTGGTGTTTGTATGCATAATAGTCCAGTGGGCGGTCTAGTGATTAACAGTATTCCTTGTATGATTGTGCATGCAGTGATAGCTGTCACTCATTGAGTAGGACCACCCACTGGACTCCTATGCATACAAACATCAAAGATTTCAATGAATGAAACAGGATTTATCCTGAATCTTTTCCAACAAACCTATGTTATTCTGCTCAACCTCTCTTCTATACCATGCTATCCATGGTCGCCATCAGGGCATTACTACTGAGACTGGTGTAGGGGGCCCGATGAAGAGGGGGGGCCCGGCTGAGCCAGGGACAATTACATAGAGCTTTATTACGCCCCGGGCCAGCCGCGCCCCCACCCCTCTTCACTGCCAACAACCAGTCACAGCCGCAGCAGAGGACCCGGCAGTGTTGCTTTTGATACTATACACGTGGCTAATTTGCATCACATGCAAATTATCCACGTGTGCTGGATATACCGGGTATGCAGCTGCGTACTCGGTATCTGGGCGGGAGCTGGTGGTGCATCTGCCCGGGCGCAACTGTGAGGGGGGCGCTGTCAGGCTGCCTGATGTGGCAGTGTGAAACTCTGCCCGGGGGCTGCGTTTGCGGCCCCGCAGTGGGAGCCAGTTATTCTCTGTCATGCAGAGGGCCCTTGCTCGCCGGTCAGTGATGAGGGCATTCTGACCTGTTGTCCGGAGCTCCAGGATTCGGGGGGCCCTGGTCAGATCGCCCTCATCACACGCTGCGTGCTGGGCAGGGAGCGATCCTGCAGCCCCGCACAGTGCAGGCAGCGGAACGCAGGAATCTCTCCTCTGTTCCCTGCCCGGCACTTTCTCTGTGACACACACGGCGCGCCCTGATGACGTCAGTACTGGTCGCGCATGTGTCATTTCGAAAGTTCCTGCCCGGCCGGCAGGAAAAGAAGCGGCAAAGCGGGGGCCTTCACGGAGAGAAGCAGCAGCGGCGGCCCCTAGGAGAACAGCATCGCCGTACGGAGGTGCCTGAGGAGGGAGAGGTGAGTGGTGACAACCTGAGGAGGGGACAATGAGGTAGGGGGGGTTACTGGTGACTAATACTGGGGGTGTAGCAGTAGCTTAGCTACCGGGGGGGTGGTTGCCCCGAGCTGCTGCCTCCCAGGGCCATGTTAAAACAGTATTTTTTTTGTTGTGTTTTAAACTCTCATTTCCTTTTGATATCTAGCAAATCCGGCGGGTTTTTTTTCCAGGGGGAGGGGAGAGGGGATTTAATACCTGAGCGCTGCAGAGGCAAGGAAGCTCTAAAATGCTCCCATGCAGGACCTGCGATGATGTCATGCCATGTCACCCCATGTGGTAGGAGTCAGAAGATACTCATTACCTGTCGTCATGTGGCCTAATCTGCTACAGCTATGCAAGAGTAGCTGTAGCAGATGAGGGCACATGACGACAGGTAATGAGTGAAGAGGAGGACATGGGGGGTGCTGAGTGTGAAAAGAGAGGGGCAGAGTGTGATGGGCAGAGTGTGACAAAAGAGGGGCAGACTGTGAGGGGATCAGTATGACAAGAGAGGGGCAGAGTGTGACAAGAGAGTTGCTGAGTGTGAGGGGCAGAGTGTGACAGAGAGGGGTAGAGTGTGACAGAAGGGGGCAGAGTGTGATGGAGGGGGGCTGTGTAGAGGGTGTATTACAGTAAGATGCGGTGTAGAGCGTGTATTATGGAGCAGGGAGGTGTAATTGTATTCATTTATATAGCACTATTAATTCCACAGCGCTTTACATACATTGGCAATACTGTCCCCATTGGGGCTCACAATCTAGAGTCCCTATCTGTATGTCTTTCGAGTGTGGGAGGAAACCGGAGAACCCGGAGGAAACCCACGCAAACATGGGGAGAACATACAAACTCCTTGCAGATGTTGTCCTTGGTGGGATTCGAACCCAGGACCCCAGCGCTGCAAGACTGCAGTGCTAACCACTGAGCCACCATGCCGCCCATGTGTAGAGCATTTATTATGGAAAGAGGCTGTGTAGGTGGTGTTTTATGGTGTTATGTAGAGGGACGGTGTAGAAGGTGCATTATGGAGAGGGGCGGTGTAGAGGGTGTATTACAGAGAGAGGTGGTGTAGAGCATGTACTATGGAGCAGGGGGGTGTAGAGCATGTATTATCGAGCAGGTAGGTGTAGAGCGAGTATTATGGAGCAGGGAGGTGTAGAGCGTGTATTATGGAAAGAGGCGGTGTCGGTGGTGTGTTATGGAGAGGGGCGATGTAAAAGGTGCATTATGGAGAAGGGTAGGCATGTAGAGAGGGCATTATTACTTTTCTGAGGGAAATACTTCATTTTCTGGAACAACTTCAAGGGTGCTAAGACTCTTGGCCATGACTGTGTCTGTGTATATATATATATATATATATATATATACATACACTGTATATATATATATATACATATATATATATATATATATATATATACATACACACCTGTTTTTCCATGAGTGGTGGTGGACTGGGGAAGGTATGCAGGGTGGAGGCAGAGCTGGGGTGGAGCCTGGGCGGAGTCTCAAGGGGGCCCAATCATTTTGCCAGTATGGGGCCCTGAAATTCCTAGTGGCAGCCCTGATGCTATCCACAGATCGGTCTGCATGTACAATGTGGCAGGTTCCCTTTAAACTTTAGTTATCTTTCCGACAAATTCTTGCTTGATCAAAAGCATTCTTTGACTCCCCCACATAGTTTAACACTCTAGAATACCCTGGAATTCCATGTCACAACATATCAGACTCTCTCCTATCTTGACAAGCTTCAAAAGGAACCTGAAGACCCACCTCTTCCGACAAGCCTACAACCTGCCGTAACCCTTTGTCTGATACAGTGCCGCACAACCAGCTCTACCCTCACCTACTGTATCCTCACCCATCCCTTGTAGACTGTGAGCCCTCGTGGGCAGGGACCTCTCTCCTCCTGTACCAGTCTGTGCCTTGTATTGTTTATGATTATTGTACTTGTCCCTATTATGTATACCCCTTTCACATGTAAATCCATCCATGGAATAAATGGCGTTATAATAATAAATAATAATAATAATAATAAAAATAACACTTGGCCAAACAATACATTTTCAATGAGAAGAGCAGAGGAAAGCAACTGCCAAACTCTTGTAATCTTGTAATGGCAGCTTATCTCCCACAGAAGCAAAACTTTTGGTTGTTTCAATTCAAACTGCCTGATCATTCTCACTCCCAAGATCTGCTCAGTGGAGAAGCCTACATACATTCGATGGTCATCAAAATGAGAGGGTTTACCAATTTTCATTTACATTTGTGCTGGGGCCTTTAGTTTAACAAAAATATTAATTATTAACCACTCCTTAATGCATGTTGCAATCGTACATCACACATTGGAGGCTGGTTTATGGAGCAGGAGCATCGCAGCTACATAGAAATACATGAAGCCGACCAGCTCCTGTCAGGAGAGTGTGCGGCCGTGCCGGGGTGATGCGATGTGAGATTCGGTGAGTGACTCCGGCCTAACTGTAAGGTCTCTTCATATTACAGCAACACCAAAATATATTTTCCAACAATAACAAGATATATTTCAAAACACTCCCAGTCCGGGCATGAGCACCTATATGATGTCAGGAACCAGGATAAAATGTTTTTCTTCCTAGTTCTCGGTGAAATTAAGAATATAAATTACAGCTGCTATAAGGATCACCACATGTAATTGTCATCCCTTCTGAACAGACTTTCATTGGTAACTGGTATATGATATGGATTCCCGCCCTCCTTTACAAATATGGCCATTTGGAATGCTGACATTTTTGGGTCTGTTCAGTTCTTCTGATTTTGTGAAAATTGAAAGTCATGAGAAAATCTCATAAAATCTGATTACACTCTTTTTGGTTTCACATATCAGTGTCTAATAAAACAAATCTGGTCTTTACAAGGTCTTAACATTATATAATTACAGCTCAGATGAACAACTAGAGATGGTGTAAATTGATTCACAGGACCTAATCCAGCAGCCACATTAGTAATCTGTAGCCGTTGGACGGGACTCCCATGAACTGCCTCTTACCTGACAGCATCCCTGGCTTTTCATTTGATTACATGGTCTGGCATGATGTCATCATTGCAGAGTGGCATAAATGTGAAGTCACTTCAGGCCAGTTAATCAAAAGAAGAGCCAGGGATGCTGACAGCTAATAAGTGGTTCTCAGGGCTCCTTCTCTGGTGGCTACAGAGTACTGACCTGGCTGCTGGAGCGGATCATGTGAACCAACTCACACATCTCTAAAAACAGCAGATGACAAATTACACCATGTCATTATTTATTTAACAAAGACTAGGCTAAAATACAGAAGCAGTGTGTTAAACATACACCCCATGAATCAATAGCTTGCAGGACCACTTTTAGCCACAATAAATTGAAGTAATCCTTTTTTTTTTCAGATCATTCTGGAAGAATTTTGGCTCAGTCTACATTAAAAATTGCCTAAATTAATTAAGGTTTGTGGGTATTTATTAATGCACATCTCTCTTAAGGCCACAATATTTCATTTGGGTTTAAAAGTAACCTGTCACCTGTCTCTGTGCAGGCGCAAGATTTCACCCGGCTATGTGGATGATCATCTACTGTATGTCAATCAAAGCAAGAGGACGATGATCAGCAGCGAAGAGGAGATAGAGGGGCTGCAGCAAAGATGCCCATCAGAAGGAGAGTTTCAAACATTTTTGCGGGTTATACAGGGGGAGTCAGGGAATAACATACACCATTATTGAATGCAGGAAAGGCGCTGATGAAGGTGGTAGTCATTATTCAAACATGAAAAACCTGGTGACAGGTTCCCTTTAAGTCTGAACTTTGACTACGGCTCATTCTCTTATTAGTGAACAAAGATTTTTCAGCACATCCATCCAGTGGTTAAAAAAATGTTTCTTTTACTTTAATCCATTAAAACAAAGTGATGGCAAACAAGATAAAATCCTGATGCTTCTGGTGCTCTAGGCATGCACTATGATTAAGGGTGCCTAGAGCATTAGAAACACCTCTGTGTTTTATCCTGTTTATCATCACTTTGTTTTAATGGATTGAAATAAAAGAAACATTTTTTAACCACCGGATGGATGTGCTGAGAGATGTTTGTTCCTTCATCACATTGTTGTGCTCCACCAGCTGTCTTTGAGCACCCACTGGCAATATCCTTACCTGGCTCTTTAGCATCAACAGGCGTGGTGAGCTTCATTTTTTCCTTTTCACCGTTCTCTTATTTCATGACCCATTTCTGCCAATGTTTAGCTTTTTTATATATGGCCTCATATCTGACTCTAGAATACTTTGGTACGTGGAAGAGTTCATGGGCAATGAGTCCATGCGGCGGAGGAGTTCATGGTCAATAACTGCATGGGGCCCATATACTGTTCCAATATAAGACCAAACAATCAGCCCCACTAACACCATATTTTATTGTTGGTATGAGGTGCTTGTGAAGAAATGCTGTGTTTAGTTTTCCCCAAAGGTGTTGCATTTCATTACGGCCCAAGAAAATTGTTTCAGAAGTCTAATATATTGTACAGATGCAACTTTGAAAACATTAGTTCCATATTCTTTTAAGAAAGAAAAGGTTTCAACCCATATAAACAAGTTATAAGTGGTCAGTTTTTTTTATAACTGTACAGTTATGAACTTAAAAATTTAATATGCTAACTGAGGCCTTTAGAGTTTGAGCTGTGTCTCTTGTGCTTTTTGCAGGTTCTCTGAGCATTGCATGATCTGACCTTGGAATGAATTTGCTGGAATGTAAACTCTTGAGAATATTTCCAGCTGTCTAGAATATTTTTCAAAAATGAATAATCTTTCTTATTGTAGAATTATAAATTCCAAACTGTTTGTAAATGTCAAAATAATCCATCACTAATTAATGTGTAGCAACTATGTGCTTCTATAAAATCATTGCTGATGTCTTTCCATCCTGCAGCTGTACAACCTCAATGTTCTAGACCAGTAAACTGCCCAAACTTCTGCTTTTATAGAGGTGGTCACACTTGCTGATGAAAAATGAATGAAGATTATTATATTAGCAGTGCCAAGTTGCTATGTAATCTTTTAATTTGTAAGTAGTAAGGATGTACTTGTTTTTCATACACTGCTTCTGTATTTTGGCCTAATTTTTGTTAAATATAATAATGGTGTCATTTGTTGTATGCTTTTGTTCACCTGAGGTTGATTTATCTCATTTTACGACCTCCTTAGAACTAAATTTTTTTTAATTTTATCCTCATACGCAAAACCATAGAATTCAAAGGTGTTCTTAATTTTTCCGATATTTACTCGCATAAATATCTATGCATTTTACGCCATATTTATAAAATGTAATATTTTGATGCAGAATTGTATATAGGGCACATGACTGCTGGGTGGCATTTTCACAATATACCAAGTGCAAAGGATTTCTTTGTACATGTCAAAAGTGTGAAAATTGTCCTGACACCCTTGGCAGCTAAAGGATTAAGCAATTCTCTCATATGCCATATATATTATATTTCCAAGAAATGAGAGGCAGCGGACACCATGTCACTGTAATTCTCATAATGTTGCTGGAGCAGATCAATTCTTATAGTGTCAGTGCATGAACACTTAAGAGCACATCAACTTTTCAACCTAAAAGATTGTCAGACCAAACTGTCATGTTAAGCGCTGCTCAGCTCGGCTGCTCTTGTGGAGGAAACAAACCTTATACAATGATCTTTTTGGTAAATCCAGTTGTGTCTTTGCTTTCAAATGACAAAAGCGACAAAAGCAAAAGCGGAAACAATTGTTGGCTTCTCTGGACGTTGTGTTATAATTTGAGTAAGTAGCTTAATGCACAAATTCTCTAAGTAGAAGTAGCTTTGAGCGCGGACACTGATTGTTTTTGTCTTCCATTTGTGTAATCCGGATAAATGCTGCTGGTCATGAGCTCAGTTTTCTCCCATAGATCTCATTATTTCTTGCTATAAGAATACTGACATTGATATTGTGGTTAGAAATGATAAAGATTAGACTTGTATATATTTAGTATATATCCTATATACTGGGGCATAGCTATAGGGGATGCCATGACCCTACTGCCTGAGGAAGGTCAGTGACCTCTATATCATATAAGGAAACCAGGATTACAATTTACACATTCCACGGGGGACCCCAGATTTACATGAGGGCCCACGATTCTCAGAAATGAAAAATCCCTCATGTTATGAATCAATACAGCACAGTTCACATGGAAGCAGAATTATTAAATCATAATTACCACTTTTCTGAACAGGAGAAGCATAGGAATATAATATGTTTTGCAGACCGAACCGTTTTGTAATACATCTCAGCATTTTATGTCCAATATTTTTGGGGGGCAAAACAATGAGGAAATAATTTTACTGTTACCAAAGCAAAGAATAATCCCTTGCTTTCAGAAAAAAAAAACACCGCAGCTTTCCCATTTCATTACAATGAAGAAGTATGAAAAAGTCCATAAAAGGAATCTGCCACCAGGGTTTTGCGAACTAATCTGAAAGCAGCATAATGTAGGAAGAGACATTGAATCCAAAGATGTCTTACTTACTGGGCTGTCTGGGGCAATTTTAATAAAATTACAGTTTTATCAGCAGGAGTTTCACTAGAGGACTAGTAAAGCTGCTGACAAGTAGTCCTGAATATTCATTAGTTTTGCATAACTGTAACGTAGCCAGGGGCGGTAGTCGTGGGCGAGGGCTGCAGTCCTAACTCCTCCCCGGCATGCTACAGACATGGAGTATAGAGTGGATAGTGCAGTGGGTGTGGAGATGTTACCTGGGAGCAGTAGTGCTTCTGGACTGCAAGCTGGCTTCTTACGATCTGGTTCACATTCTGTGGTTCTGTGAGCAGCGTTACTTGAGACGCCTTGACACCGTTTGGAAATAGAAAGTTTACTTGCAACAACTTCAACACACCATTGCACTTCTCCTACAATGTGGGTCACACTTAACTTTTCATCAAGCATTTTCGTATTAATGCATTTTGGCTCTCCCATTACAGCTGTGGTCAGAGTCTCTACCAAGGAGGATGAAGGTTTGGCACTTTGCAGTTGGGCATTGTGCTGTCCCCTTGATGGCTACGCTAGTTTGTCAAGATAACTCCTAGAGTCGTGTTCCCGCAGTGTCAATGGCCCTGTCATTCAACATCGTTTTCTCTGACTATCAGGTCTGTTCACAATAGCCCACTTGAGGAAGGTGTGCTTCCCGATCCCTCTTTGCACTTCACTGGAGCCTCCCTGCTGCAAGTTGGATTACTGCTCATCTTGTTTCTTCCTCCTGCACAGTCTTCTGTCTGTTCCTTCCTCTCCACACCACACTCTCCACTCTGCTACTTGTACGTCATAACTCTTCACTGACTCTTCCCTATCTGACTAATAACAGGAACTACTTCCCCCTACATCCCCTTCACTATGGGCCGGGTTCTACTTGGCTAACCCTTTCAGTCCTGCCACTATACTTCATGCCTAAGCCTGTCCTGCCAGCTAGGGAGCCCAGAACCAGTGACTTCTAATGGTAGCTAGCAGTACTGTGCCATAATGACACAAACAGGGCATTTAGACACCTTATCATTACCATACACATCTATACACAAGTATAAGCAATGACGTCTTCTGGGGGTCGCAGGCCACAGCCCATTCTATTATATTACCTCGCCCTCAATACTGATTAGCAGCTTTCTGCCTATGCACGGAATACACAAAGCTGACAATCAGTCTGGGGGAGTGTTATACAGAGCTCAGCATTCAGAGAACTAGTAGATCAGGATCAAAGTCTCTGTCCCTACATTATGCTGATCTCAAATGGTGTAGCAAAGATTTGGTGACAGATTCCTTTTAAAGCAGGGGAAACCACAGTATTCTCTTAGGCCTCTGTCACACGTTCGTGCCTCCGGTACGTGTTTGACAGTTTTCTCACGTACCAGAGACACGTACACACGTGGACCTATGTATTCCTAATGGTTTGGACACACATAAGTATTTTGGAACGGAACATCCGTACTTACGTGTGTCCATGTGTTTCTCACACTGACATGTCCGTTTTTCTCCGGCATCATGGGTGTCACACGGCCCGCACCCGTACTACACGGATATAATGTGGATGCGGTCCCGTGTGACACGGGCTGGAAAAAATTCACGTGTCAGAGAAAAAAATAACAAATCTTTACTCACCTTCTCCTGCCCTCCTGTCTCTGCCGCTGCTGTCACTTGCTTCCGACCGCCGCTCATTATGCTCATTTAATATTCATTTCACTACAGCTGGACCGGAGACCGAAGATCAGCACCACGGACAGCAGCAAGGACCACGTGAGTATGCAAATTACCGGTTCTCCGTGTGTTATCGTGGATAGCACACGGAGAACACATATGGCCCGCACGTACCGGAGACACGTACTTACCTAATGCAACACACAAGGAAAATGCGTGTTTCCCGGAACGTGCGTGATTTTCACGTGTGTGGCACAGGCCTTACAGTGTGGTACATTAAATGGGTAAACCCTTCACCACCTTGGTTGTACAAATATGTCCTATTTGGTGGGGATGTCCCAACCTTGGACATACCAGTATGTCCTGGTGATTGAGCAGGAGTCATACCCGCGCGATCAGCTCTGGGAGCTCGGTTTACATGACAGTTGAGCCCTAGCTCTCACAGCCAGGGATGGTCTCCGTGTCATCCCTTGTGGTTTAACCTCCTAATTGCTGCAATTAATATAGATCGCAGCATTTAGGGGGCTGGGAGAGGGAGTGCGCTCCCTCTCCTGTCTGATTGGTGCCCCCGGAACCTGTAACATCATCACGAGAACTCGAGGACCTGAGGTCGTCATGACAACTTTCAGGTTACCCAGCTATGGGTGGTCTTTTAGATCATGCAACTAGCATAAAACACTTCTTTCAGTGCAGCAATGACAGATATAATTTAAATTTAATTACTCATGGTTTGCAATACATTATATAAGCGATCAGCGCTATAAAGGTTAAAAAACAAAAAAAGTTAAAAAAAAGTTAAAATATTTTTAAAAAAATCAGAGAATAAAAAAGTACAAAAAAATAAGATATAACAATAAATATGTAAATTTATGTAAAAAAAAGTGCACTTATTTGGTTTTGCCGCATCCAGAACAGCTCGATAAAACTGTTGCACTAGTTAACCCCCTTCAGTAAACACCCCAAAAAATAAAGAAAAAACTTACCAAAAACTCTGTTCATCATACAGAATAAATCATGATCAAAGAGGCACATGTTAATGAAAATGGTATAGCTGAAAATGGTATCTTATCCCCCCGTAAAACAAGCTGCTACAGCTCAAACACCAAAAAAATAAAAATGCTATAGCTCTTAAAATACAGCAATGCAAAATCTATTTTTTTTCTATAAAATTGTTTTTATGATGTAAATGCAGCAAAGCATTATAAAAAATATATAAATATGGAATCGCTATAATCGTGCTGATCCGAAGAACAAAACTGTCTTATCATTTTTACGACATGGTAAAGCCATACAAAAAAATAAATCCTGAATTGCTGTTTCTTTTTGATTTTCCCTCACAAAAAGCTGAATAGAAAGCGATAAAATAAAATTACATGGCCCAAAATGGTACCAATAAAAACTATATCTCATCCTGCAAAAAAAAACAAGGCCTCACATGTATCTATGGTCACAAAAATAATAAAACTAGAGCCTTCAAAATATGGTAATGCAAAAAAACCCTTTGTTTTGTAAAAATAAAACTTTTTTTTAGTGTGATATCA
Organism: Anomaloglossus baeobatrachus; assembly: GCF_048569485.1. NCBI lineage: Eukaryota > Metazoa > Chordata > Amphibia > Anura > Aromobatidae > Anomaloglossus > Anomaloglossus baeobatrachus. The sequence continues at coordinate 608,291,572 of NC_134354.1, forward strand.
GTCAAACCTTAAAAAAAAATATAAATCTGGTATCTTTGTAATCGTACTGACCTGTATAATAAAGCCACCCTATTACTTATACCACAAGGTGAACGGCATAAAAAATAGTAATAAAGCCAATTCTTATACTGCCGTTGAGTTGTTCATCCTGCCTTTCAAAGATTGCAGTAAAATTTACCTCACATGTATCCTGCGCTTTACACTGAGTGCTTACACCATAGATTTCATGTACTGTAAGTCTCTCAAAGATATGATTCAGAGAAAAGTCCCACTGAAAAATTCAATGTAATGAGGCAGAGGGAGTCACTTTGCCCTCCTGTCTGGCCTGTGAACTGGAAGTGTCCCTTTTTTATGTCTTTTTAGACATGCACAGCAAAAGCAGGTCAACAACAGTTTTGTGCACCTTTGAAAAGACGGACACCGCTGAACGGAATCTGGAGTAACTCTGCTGCCTCATTAGTGAATGGATCCATTGGGGTTTTCACCTAAATCACATATTTTGGAGATATAGATGGAAAACTTGATGTAAGTGCTCAGCAAAGAGCACAGGAAAAATTTGAACTGATTCAAAATGTTTTTAAACCCAAATTGCATCTAAATAGCATTCAACTCAACCCACAAAAAAAAAACCAGGTCCTTACTCAGGTCTGTCATCTGTTAACAGAAATATAGGGGGTTACATGTAGCACAAAAGCTCTGGAAAGATGTTATGGTTTCCCTCCTCAAAAAAGAAATCCAGCAAAATCTGTGATCCAAATCCAAATTTCCCCCTCCCTTCTGAGCTCCATAATGTACCTTAGGCCGTGGTTCCACTTGCATTTTGCACAGACAAGTGCAATCCGATAAAACATCGGACTGCACTAAAACTATGGGGCAGTGTCCATCTGGAATTGATTTCTCATGCCACAGTGGCATGCAGAATGAATTGCAGCATGCTGCATTTAGCAGGGAGTCTCGGCTCACGCACCCCTATGCCCCTATGGGAGCGTGTGAAACATCGCACTGCACTCGCATGTAATCCGACTGTAGTGTGATGTACGCAGAGAGAGGCCACGCAGGAAATGGGGAGAAAGTTCTCCTCCCTCTGCTCCACAACTGTGACCTGATCGCAAGATCGGAACACAGTCGTATGATCCTTGGTTGACGCTCACAGCCGAGGATCCTTAGCATATCGCTTCTGATGCTCTCTCATGGGAACCTATGTGCAAGTGGAACCGTACCCTAAATCACACTTAGCATCCAGATGTTTGGTATTATTGTAGGGAGTACAGGCTGCTTAAATTACAGTGTGTGTGTTTCCAGAAGCACAAACTGGGCACAATGCACAGGGCATGACGAAGACTTATTTGCAATTTTTAATTCTTCAACATTCATTGCGTTTGACTCCATTGGTGTTTTCCAGAGACTAAATCATCACAACCCCTGTAGGTGAATTCCCAGAGGGGTGTCATTTCCAAATATTGGTCACTTCAGGGGGGTTCTGTTGTTCTGGTACTTAGAAGTTCTGCAAAATGAGTCAAACTATTCCAGGAAAATCTGTATTCCAAAAATCAAATGGCACTCCTTCCCTCCAAGCACTGCGGTGCAGCCAAACAGTATTTTACAGTCACCTTCACAAGAAAGGAGGAACCTGGGGTACTGCTCCAAATGCTATTACATTATGCGATACATGCGATGTCTAGTTTAATTCAGTAACCAGGCAAGCTTCCATGCCGCACCGGGGTGCTCATTCAAAGGAAAGATATATCCAAGTAAATATGTATAAGAATAGATGAAGGCACTCACCGGTTCTTGCTGTGCAGGAATTTCTTTATTTACAAGTGGAGGTTACATACTTGGGTAGCGGGGAGGGGGAGAACCACCCGACACATCAGACGATGGCCGTTTTGCACTTTCTCTTAGTGCTTCAGCTGGTCAGATTTCTAGGAAAATCTGTGTTCCAAAAATCAAATGGCACTCCTTCCCTCCAAGCACTGCGGTGCAGCTGTGACGCCTTTGGACTAGTCAGGGCGTCACAGGGTACTGCACCCTCTTTATCTCTTAGTGCAGGACTCAACCTCCATTAATTCTGGGTTCCCAACCTATGGTACTGCCTCCATCCACATCCAAATCCCAACCACACCTCACACCACACCCTGTCAAACACACCAGTGGGCTGCTGAGCTGGAATAGGGCCGCCCACCTAGGGGTCAGGCCGACTGGTGGGAGGGAAGTAGAAGAGAATAGTGTTAGCCCTTGATAAGTGAGAAGCTAGGGGAGTGTGTGGCTCCCTGGGAGTTAGAGGTTGGGTCGAAGACGGTGGTCTGGGCCCGGAGGAGTTGGAGACCCGGTTGCAGGGGATTGAGGCTGGGTGCCTAGATCTGGTCTTGGAGGATGGTCAGCAGTTCGAGGCTAATACCGGTCCGTGACCGAAAGCACGGTGGGGTACTGGACCCTAGGTCGGGGAGTCAGGCAACACGGCAATTAACCTGCGGAGGATAGTGACTTTATGCACTGTCCCCAAGAAGCTCAGGGGCACTAGGGCAACGAGGGGGATAGGGCTTTCCAACCCATGCAGCCCACAGAAATCCCAAGCATGAGCCCTTGAGAGCACAGCTCCACTACCAACAAGTAGGGAGAGAGGCCCGGACAGCTTTACGCCAACGGGCTACCAGAACACTTCTAATTTGTGCACGGAGGCAGGCTCCGGACCACCCAGCAGTACTATAGGGGACGGATACCCGTACGGGCTCTCCCAAGAGGGCAGTGTCACCCAGAGACTTGGTTTACCTTGTTGTCAGAGTCTGCTTTGCGGTCGCATCATCACCAACACTGCCTGAGTGAGTACATGGTCCTCCCCTGCTTCCAACCAGCCCTGCGCTCCCCTACACCAGCATCTCCTCCATCCAGAGTCCTGGGGCCTCCCCTACTTGTGGAGGGGAACGTCATCTGGCTGCCCCACTCCATCTCCCCCGGGTACTCCCATCGGCAGCGGCAATACTCCCCTTACTGCGAACCACGGGTGGCGTCACAAACTCATCCCTGTAAATAGTCTCCTTTACATTCGAGTGGCCGCAGGCCCCCCGAGTCCGGAGACCCTCGAGCCACAGCAGACCCCCAGATCCGTGCGTTTCGACCCCTGCAGGGGCGGCACATAGCCAAAGAGTACTTTACAGTCAGTTGTGGGAGTTCGTACCATTCAGGAGAAATTGTGGAACACATTATGGGGCCTTTTTTACCTAGTCCTCTTACAAAAATTGTAAATTTTGAGTTAAAACAACATTTTAGTGGTAAAAATGTATTTATTTTTTCTTCACCACCCAATATTATAACATTTAGTGACACACCTGTAGTGTCAATATGCTCACTGCACCACTGGATGAATTCATTGAGGGTTGCAGTTTGTAAAATGGGGTCACTTGGGGTTTATGTTGTCTGGCACCCACAAACCATCTAATATATAAAGCTGAGTGTATGTATGTGTATGTCCACTAAAGTAATCCACATTTACAATAACAAACTTTTGCACAGACACCTCATTTGACTCAGGGAACGTCATAGACTATGTTTTGATGGGAAAATTCATGACCTACAGGTCATTAATAGGCAACGAACGATATTCTTAGTATAAAACAGCTTATGTGTCAAATAATATGATTTCAGTGGAGAGACAGATAAAGCGAGAGAGACAGACAAAGAGAGAAAAGAGAGACAAAAAGAGACAGACAGAGAGAGACACACACAGACAGATAGACAGAGAGACAGACAGACAGAGAGAGACAGAGAGAAACTGAGAGGCAGACAGAGAGATAGAGAGCACCGAAATTTTAGAACAAAAATTCTAAGGAAAACCGATTAGGTCAACAATCACAGTTTTATTGATTAAAAATAATGACCGCCAAACGGCACTTTAACTAAAGAAAGAGGGCATCACATATAATGTAAAAGTATTGAAATCAAGCACAGGTATTCTGCAAAAATGTAAGGTACAAGTATATGCAGGAGGAAGAAAAATAGTACATAGGAACGAACAAGTCAAACAAATGTAGATGAAATGAGAGGCTGATCTTATGCATGTAGAATAAAGTATATTATATGCAAATAGTGAATGTCAATACAACTGTGTAATGGCAGTACAGGGAAAGCCAGCACTATTAAATAAGCATGGAGAATGTAAAAAATAATGAAATAGAAGATATCCTATAAGTGTAGACATAGGTAGCTGAAGTGTTACCATGTACTATCCAAAGCAGCAATATGACAGAAACATGTGCAAACGAAAATGTATATACTGAAGAAAAATAATAAAGCAACTGTGGCCTCAGTACATACCGCTGTATTGCAGATGGAGAATACTGATAATGTCGATGTGGTATAGAACTGCGTAGTATAAAAGAAGGTTATATAGCTATGGTACAAGACATAGTATAGAGGGAGAGGCGATAGTTATGGCGATAGCATACGCTGCTGTGGGAGGTCAGAAAGCAAGGTAGTAAACAGAAAAAGGTAAAGAGTTAACCTCCTGAATATAACATGAGGAAAATTACCTGGGCAGGGAGGATCTGTGGATACATGTGATGCCAACGCTGATGCGCACTTTTTGATGTCATCTTTGTCAGGGGGTGGGGTCATCATGGTGGAGTCTGGTTTAAATAGTATGAGGAAGCAGTAGTAGTCCAATGGAAGTATGGAGGTACGCGCGTGTGCGCAGAATGTGGCATTAAGTCAAGCACCAGTGGACCACCCTTGCACCGCCTACAGCAGCATTGGTCACAGAGCAGTGATGACAGCCAAGGGGAGGGAAACAGAGGTGGGAACATCCCCAGAGGACATGTACCAGTTCACTGCCCCCGTGCCTCCCCTCGCAGCATCAATCACACAAAGGTGACGACAATCAATACCACTGGGAAGCATGCACTGGTGGACCGGCCCCTGTGCCTCCCACCGCAGCGTTATCCACAAAACGGTGAAGACAGCTGAAGGGAGGGATACAGGGGCAGAGTTCTCTCTGGAGAGCATGACAATGCCAGCCTGGATAATGTAAGTGCAAGTCTAAGAGGGAAACTAGTGCGCATGTCCGTCTGGTGAGGAAAGCCAGCGGGGAAACGGGATGACTGCACATGCGTGGAATGTACTTCACGGATATAGTCACCTATTTCGGCTCTGCTAACTCCGGTTTCAGACACACAAGGTGACATCAGCTGGAGGGAGGAAAGACCGAGAAACAAAAACATGACTTGTAGCTTTGTATTGGGGAGAAGAAAAGTAAGTGAATGAATTGCAAAGGCAATATATGGGAAGTCAGTGCAAAGGTGTGCATATAGAGAATAAGGGATGTGAATAAAAAGTGGGAATAGATAACAAAAAAGAGCTATGAGGTCAGGCATGAAGTGAAAAAGTGTTGCAGAAATGCAGGTTTAAGTAGGTAGGAATAAAAAATAATAAAAAAATAAATATGAAGAAATTAAAGAATATTACTAGAACATATTACTAGAACTATATTATATATATATTATATATATATATATATATTATTATATATATTATTATATATATATATTATATATATTATTATATATTATATTATTATATATATATATATATATATATAGATATATATATATATATATATTATTATTATATATATATATTATTATTATACTATACTATATATATATATATATATACTAGAACTATAACAATTACTAGGACATATATTATACATATATAACATATATAACTTATAATTGGGAGAGAAATGCAGTAGTAGAATAAAGTGCAAATACAAATAGTAAACATTAGTAATAGTAATATTAGATATAGAAAAAGATGTGCCATAAAATGGCAATTACTGAGAAGCATATATAACAAAGCCCAATAGGTAGGATAATAAGATTACGGTAGAATAATACAAGGGTAGTGCAGGGTAGTGAAGACGGGAGGGGAAAAAAACACAGTGGCGATGGAATTGATAACAAAGTGAGGGAGGGTGGGAAGTGCACTACCAGAAAAATACGATTATAGATACAAATATAGAAATTAAAGCGTCTCAGCAACCGCCAGAATATATATGCACATAAAAATAAATACATATTTTCATCTCCCTTATTATGTACATACTAGTTTGTAGCCCGATTCTAGCGCATCGGGTATTCTACAATATGTATGTAGTTTATTTATGAAGATTTAAGAATAATGCAATGAATATGCAGGGTGAAATATATACATTATCATTAAATGTTATTGTTCATAGAACTTAATAGAACTGAACGAAATTATTAAACAGATCATCAAAATATATAAACTATTACATGAATATGTAACTGTTTTTAAATAAATCATCGGACAGAAGAAGTGCATCGACACTGTAATATATTAGTTAACAATATCAACAATATCAACCTAAAATATTTTTGTACACCACGTTTCTTGTGAATACCTTTTGACTATCTATAAGCAACTTTCCTTGTAAAGGGGTATCAAAAACTTGAACGTTGACGTTGGATCTCATTTAAAGTCTTGAAAATGCAACGTAGCGTTGTCCATGACCAAAATCGAGCTCTGCTAGATGTATGCCAACACGGTGTAGAGTTTGACCTTGTGACTTGTTTATTGTCATGGCAAATGCTGGTTTTACTGGAAACTGTCGACGCCGAAGCCTAAAAGAAAGACCGGTGTCCGAAGGACATAAATCAATGCGTGGAATGAACATTGACAGTCTGTATCACGTTGCTAAGGCCGCAGTCGGGTATCTAAGGGGCCTGCCTGCACCACTCCCTCAGCAACACCCACATCCAATCCGGAGGCAGCTGAGCAGAGAGGTGGGCGGGACAAGCCGAGGAGGAAATAGGAAGCAGCCGAATTTCCCAGCCTGCAGGGCCAGCGAGGGGAGAAAGTACTACAGAGTATGAAAAGAGAAGAAAGTGCAAGGTGAGTATAATCGGGGTTTTTTTGTATGCTGTTTGGCTGATGCTGCTGGGGTGTATATAGAGGCTTTGGCTTGTAGGGTGTATATAAAGGCTGCTGGGATGTAAATACTGGGCTGTATATAAAGGCTGCTGGGATGTACCGTGTTTTTCCAAAAATAAGACACTGACTTATATTTTTTTTGCCCCCCAAAAAAGCACTAGGGCTTATTTTTGGAGGAGGTCTTATTCTTGGAGAAACACGGTTGGGGTAAGTTTACCCCCCAAAAAAGCAGACCCCCCACTTCCCAGGAGATTCATACTCACCAGACCCGGACGTCTGCGTGGATCCCAGGTCCTCCCTGTGATCTCCAGTCAGTGCTGCATGCTGTTCTCCCCTGCTGCTGGCTGACACACCGACACACACAGCCCAATCGCAGACACACACAGCAGATCACACAGCAGATAGCAGACACACACAGCCGATCGCAGGCACACACAGCCGATCACTGATACACACAGCCGATCGCAGGCACACACAGCTGCTCACAGATACACACAGCCGATTGCAGGCACACACAGACAATCACAGATACATACAGCCGATCGCAGGCACTCACAGCCGATCACAGATACACAGAGCCGATCGCAGACACACACAGCAGATCACACACACAGCAGATAGCAGACACACACAACCGATCGCAGGCACACACAGCCGATCACAGATACACATAGACAATAGCAGACACACACAGCCGATCACAGATACACACAGCCAATTGCAGGCACACACAGCCGATTGTAGAAAAACACAGCCAATCGCAGACACACACACAGCTGATCCCAGACACACACAGCAGATCACTGACACACAGCCCATTGCACACACACACAGCCGATAGCACACATCACATCACATCACATCCACCACTTATGGCCGCAGGGAATGATGAGAGCAAGTCATGTGTCCCACCGCAGGTCCTGTTCGTTGCGCTGCACTGCACTGCCTCTCAGGATTCTGCCGGCGAGAAGAGATCGGTGTCGCTGGATGAGGTGAGTGTGTAGGCGATCCGATGTGTGTGTGATCCGATGTTTGTGTGTGTGATTTGATGTTTGCGTGTGATCCAATGTTTGTGTGTGCGATCTGATTATGTGTGCGATCTGACTGTGTGTGCGATCCGATGTTTGTGTGTGAGATCTGGTGTGTGAGTGAGATGTGTGTGTGTGTGAGATCTGATGAGTGCGGGTGTGCGATCACTGCAGGTCCTGCCGCTCAGCATCGGGTGAGTGTAATTGCCGGGTGCCGCTGTCTGTAATGAAGTGTCCTGCAGTATTTGTAACCTTTTTTAGCTGCACAGACACTTCATTATTGATCCGGGACTAGGGCTTATTTTCTGGGGAGGGCTTATATTTAAGCCTTGCTCCGAAAATGCACACTCCCAGCTGCAATATGAGAGTTTTCACATCCAAATCGGAGAAAAGGTTTAGGAATCATAGCTCTGTAATGCATAGCCTCCTCTTTTTCAAGGGACCAAAAGTAATTGGACAAGGGACTCTAAGGGCTGCAATTAACTCTGAAGGCGTCTCCCTCGTTAACCTGTAATCAATGAAGTAGTTAAAAGGTCTGGGGTTGATTACAAGTGTGTGGTTTTGCATTTGGAAGCTGTTGCTGTGACCAGACAACATGCGGTCTAAGGAACTCTCAATTGAGGTGAAGAGAACATCCTGAGGCTAAAAAAAAGAAAAAAATCCATCAGAGAGATAGCAGACATGCTTGGAGTAGCAAAATCAACAGTCGGGTACATTCTGAGAAAAAAGGAATTGAGTGGTGAGCTTGGGAACTCAAAAAGGCCTAGGCGTCCACGGATGACAACAGTGGTGGATGATCGCTGCATACTTTCTTTGGTGAAGAAGAACCCGTTCACAACATCAACTGAAGTCCAGAACACTCTCAGTGAAGTAGGTGTATCTGTCTCTAAGTCAACAGTAAAGAGAAGACTCCATGAAAGTAAATACAAAGGGTTCACATCTAGATGCAAACCATTCATCAATTCCAAAAATAGACAGGCCAGAGTTAAATTTGCTGAAAAACACCTCATGAAGCCAGCTCAGTTCTGGAAAAGTATTCTATGAACAGATGAGACAAAGATCAACCTGTACCAGAATGATGGGAAGAAAAAAGTTTGGAGAAGAAATGGAACGGCACATGATCCAAAGCACACCACATCCTCTGTAAAACATGGTGGAGGCAACGTGATGGCATGGGCATGCATGGCTTTCAATGGCACTGGGTCACTTGTGTTTATTGATGACATAACAGCAGACAAGAGTAGCCGGATGAATTCTGAAGTGTACCGGGATATACTTTCAGCCCAGATTCAGCCAAATGCCGCAAAGTTGATCGGACGGCGCTTCATAGTACAGATGGACAATGACCCCAAGCATACAGCCAAAGCTACCAAGGAGTTCATGAGTGCAAAAAAATGGAACATTCTGCAATGGCCAAGTCAATCACCAGATCTTAACCCAATTGAGCATGCATTTCACTTGCTCAAATCCAGACTTAAGACGGAAAGACCCACAAACAAGCAAGACCTGAAGGCTGCGGCTGTAAAGGCCTGGCAAAGCATTAAGAAGGAGGAAACCCAGCATTTGGTGATGTCCATGGGTTCCAGACTTAAGGCAGTGATTGCCTCCAAAGGATTCGCAACAAAATATTGAAAATAAAAATATTTTGTTTGGGTTTGGTTTATTTGTCCAATTACTTTTGACCTCCTAAAATGTGGAGTGTTTCTAAAGAAATGTGTACAATTCCTACAATTTCTATCAGATATTTTTGTTCAAACCTTCAAATTAAACGTTACAATCTGCACTTGAATTCTGTTGTAGAGGTTTCATTTCAAATCCAATGTGGTGGCATGCAGAGCCCAACTCGCGAAAATTGTGTCACTGTCCAAATATTTCTGGACCTAACTGTATGTATAGAATACAAATATATGTATAGAGAGATAAAACACATATTTGAAATGAACAAGAAGGCTAATTAAAGAGAATAGGATAAAAAGATTACAAAAGGTATTTAGTATGATTCTCCCAAATAAAAGACATACAATCAGAAAATTACATAAATAGGAAAGCATTTAGTATGTGTTATCTAAACATCAATAGATAAAAGATGGAATATAGCCAAGTAGTGAAAAAATAGACAAAAATTAGTAGACAAAAACCAAGAAGAAAATAAAATATTGAGTATAATAAGCAGATTTAGCAGGATCTCACATGACGTATGGTGGATGTAATGATTTTGAGACAGGCTACGCACTTACCACCTGGGCAACATCTCCATGGGCGCTGGTATTGGGCCACAAATGTAGTCCGTTTATTTGAATGGTGGCTCTTAGGGGTACATTGCACATTACAACATCGCATTCCAATGCTACGATGTCGAGTGCGATAGTCCCCGCCCCCGCCATACGTGCGATATCTTGTGACAGCTGCCGTAGCGAACATTATCGCTACGGCAGCTTTACATACACTCACCTGTCCTGCGACGTTGCTCTGGCCGGCGACCCGCCTCCTTCCTAAGGGGGCGGGTCGTGCGGCGTCACAGCGACGTCACACGGCAAGCGGCCAATAGCAACGGAGGGGCGGAGATGAGCAGGATGTAAACATCCCGCCCACCTCCTTCCTTCTCATAGCAGCCGGGACGCAGGTAAGGTGATGTTCCTCGCTCCTGCGGCTTTACACACAGCGATGTGTGCTGCCGCAGGAACGAGGAACAACATCGTACCTGTCGCTGCACCGGCATTATGGAAATGTCGGAGACTACACCGATGATACGATAACGACGCTTTTGCGCTCATCCATCGCATCAAAAAGGTTTTACACACTACAACATCGCAATTGATGCCAGATGTGCGTCACTTTCGATTTGACCCCACCAACATCGCACCTGCGATGTCGTAGTGTGCAAAGCCAGCCTTAATGAGGCAGTCTCTCAAATTGTCTGATCTCCTGTATGTGATATTGGGCTTTTCATTAAGATATTGAGAGAAAACATGGTCAGCCAAAAGTATTGGCCAGTATCTGTCCAAAAACAGACGCAGTGTAGTAGAAAGGGAGTGATATTTGGTAATAAATCTGACTGGTTGATGGAGAATTAACTGTGTTGGATGAATAGAGAACTTGCTGTCTGGATATATGTTTCGCTCTGTTGTAGGTCATTTTAACTGACTTCCAGCTATAACCCCATGTGTAGAACCTATCTTTAAGATCCTGTGTTTGTTGTTCAAAATCAAGATCGTTAGAACAAATACATCTAAGACGTAAAAATTGGCCAACAGAGAGACAGTGAGGCAGACAGGGATAGAAACAGAGAGAGAGACAGAGACAGAAAGGGACTGACAGAGAGACAGACAGAGAGAGAGTGGGCAGACAGGGAGAGAGACAAATAGAGAGAGACAAACAGAGACAGAGAGAGAAACAGAGATAGCGAGACAGGCAGAGAGAGAGAGGCAGACAGGGATAGAGACAGACAGACAGAGACAGACAAAGACACAGAGAGAGACAGACAGAGACAAAAAGAGAAAGAAAGATGGATAGAGAGAGACAGAGAGAAACAAAGAGAGAGACAGAGAGTGAGACAGAGAGAGAGACAGACAGACAGGCAGACAGACAGAGAGGGAGATAGACAGACAGAGAGGGAGAAGGGACAGTGAGAGAGTGGGAGAGAGACAGAGAGACACTTAGTTACTATCCCGAACAATGCCGGATACTACAGCTAGTTCCAACTAATTCCATCTGAACTCAAAGATTTGTCTTTAAAGTAACAATTTTGTGGTAAAAATTGTTTTTTTCCTTTTCACTGCTCAATGTTCTAAAAACCTGGGTGTTGAAGGTGTTCACACTACATATAGATAGATTTCATGATGTGTCTAGTTTCCAAAATGGGGTCACTTGAGGGGGAGCGCCACTGTTTAGGCACATCATGGGCTTTCCATATGCAACATGGCGTCTGCTAACGATTATAGCAAATTTTGCGTTCAAAAAATAAAATAGTTGCTTTTTCCCTTCCGAGCCCTGCCATGCACCAAAACAGTGCTTTTCCACCACATATGGGCCATCAGCATACTCAAATTGTGTGGTGCATTTTCTCCAGTTACCCTTGTGAAACTGCAAAATTTGGGACTAAACTAACATTTGTGTGGGAAAAAGGGAAATTTTCATTTTTTTTCCTTCCACATTGCTTTAGTTCCTGTGAAGCATGTAATGGATTAATAAACTTCTTGTGTGGGGTTTTGAGCAGTGGGATGGGTGCAGTTTTTAGAATGGTGTCACTTTTGAGTATTTTATGTCATATAGGTTTCTGAGCATTGACTACATAGATAAAGAAAAGGAATAATCGCTCATAACTCTGTGTGCAATTATGGAAGACATCATAAGGCTATGTGCGCATGTTGCGTAATTACATGCAGTTACGCTGCGCTTTGTAGCGCAGCGTAACTGCATGCGTCCTGCGTCCCCTGCATAATCTATGGAGATTGTGCAGGGGCCGTGCGCACGTGGCGTCTTAGAGCGCAGCGCTTCGGCTGCTACCCGAAGCGCGTTCTAAGAATTGACATGTCACTTTTTCCGTGCGCTTTGCCGGCAGCCCCTGCTCTGTCTATGGCAGGAGCTGCATGCAGAGCGCACGTTCTCTGCCGGCACCATGCGCTTCAGAACGGAACTTTTCAGCTGCGCTCTGAAGCGCACCTTTTAGCTGCAGTGCAGAGTGCACACGTGCGCACATAGCCTTAGGCCTCGCCCCCACTTGCGTATGGGATCCAATGTGAGAGTATCAGATGTGATATGCCAATGACTCTTGGTTCAGGCTCGGTTGCAAGCATGAACAGAGTATCATGTTATTGCTGTGATTGGCTCACAGGGGCGGAGAAGAGTGAGAGATCAATTGCACTGTGCTCAGATAGCATAAGTGCAATTCGATGTTTCACATGCACCAATAGACATGTATGTGTGTGTGTGTGTGATCTGAAAATTGCTGGCAAACAGCATGCGGCATGACAAAGAAAAAAATTGCAAATGAAGACTGACTAATTGTTTAACATTGGTGCGATTGCAATCCGATGATTTATTGGATTCTACCTGTCCATGTAAAATGCAAGTGAGAGCGAGGCCTAATAGCTAGTCTTCCCCCAGTAGCTCAGGGAAAAGTAACATTTAAAAATAGAGCCATCAATGGGGAAAACTGATCAAATAATTCATATATTGACCAAAAATAGTTCTATGTCTCACATACACAACAGTTTATTCTGAAAATGTCACCTAAAGTGACAAGCACACCTTAAGATGCTTTACTCCCTGAGATATATAATACAAAGTTAATGTTATCATATTTGGTTATGTAGTTTTATACATGTTGTGATCGTGTTTTTTTATGTTTTATTTTTGTACTCTACAATCCACATAAATAGCTCTTGTCTGTTATGTTTGATTTTCATCTATAGTTTATTTTACTTTGCATGTTTTAGATATAGCAGACAGTACTAGATCTTTACACCTACCCCACGTCTAATGTGCATTTACTATACAGTAGTACACATGATTTCATATATTTTGAAATATAATTTCATAAAAAACATGTCTTCACATGCAAACTCCTAAGAAAACATGACCTTTTTAAGAGCATGTAAACAAGTTTGCAGTCTTGTGGCTCAGTGGTTAGCACTATTGCTTGGCAGCACTGAAATCCTGGGATCAAAAACAATGTCTGCAAGACGTTTGTATGTTTTTCCCGTGTTTGTGTGATAGGGAATTTAGATTGTGTGAGCCCCATTGGGGACAGAAATCATAATATCTGTAAATTGCTCCAGAATATAATAGTGCTATATAAGCAGTGCATAGTATAACAATAAATGCAAAATCAACACATAAAATCAACTAATCCACCCTTGATATACTTAATTCCAGCAAATCTCTGCTTAGACTTCTTCATATTAGTAAGAAGTTTACTTTTCACTACATGAAAACTGTAGATTGATGTTGAAATCTTATGTTCACGATTTTCAAATTAGAATTAAATAAATACATCTGTAACATTGGCTTTTTAACAAATTTACAGCCCAGTCAGACAAAAGCTTAAGAGCTTAACTGTAATTTGGCACATTTGATTCTCTATTTCTATTCTGTTTTGTTTAGAATTGTAAATTGGGACCCAGCTGACATAATGTCATTGATTAACGGAAACGACAAGTCGTTATCAGTGTGATTTCTTCTTGTACAATGGGCACATTTCAAAAACGTTCTTGGGAAAAATTAGACTCCTCTTTTATAACTTACCTACCCTTTATTTTATTTCTTGTTTTCTGCCTTCATCCCTAGTGTAAATGTTCCACCGCCTCTGCTTCAGTTCTCTCATCCAGCACAGTAGACCCCTTTCCATTCAGGTACAATTTATATAGAGATTGTACCCCAACGAACATTCCACACAGTGCTCTAGGAACCCAAGACCTTCTGCTGTGCAGGAAAACTTTGGTCTTGAATTTAACTCTCAAAGTTTTCACAGTTTCAAGAATTATACAGGAAGCATTCCAGAAAATACAATTGTGAAGTCCCATGCTTCAGATTGCAGCCTAATTGTTCAAAACTTTTTTTAAAGGAGTTGTCCGACCATAAACTCCAACATTTTTTTTTCTGGTAATCTATGCTGTATTGTCATTTAAAACACCCCTACTTTTTTTGTTTTTAACATTTGCTCCTCTTGAATTATCACTTTTGTTCTGTACACCCACTTTATTTACCTGCAGCTCAACCAAACTTGACATCTTCCTGTGCTTGATTGCCGAACTTCACAGTCAGAGCTGGCACCGCCCGGCCTCACTGTCCAGCCCCGCCCTCTGCCTGCCCTCTGCACTCTCATTGGCTGTCAGTAATCCGCCCCAGCACCGACACAAACTGCAGGGGGCCCCTGTGTAAGAAATCATTTTTGGGGCTCCCACTTCATACCACAACAAAATTATGTAAACATATAGATTGCACTGTTTATTCCTAGTTTAGGACACAACTACCAAATCAAAGCAATAAATAAGCTCCTTATTTACTAACTGAATAGAACACAGAACAGTCATGCAACCCTTCTATCTTGCTGCAGCTTTAGTGCTGTCGCCAATGCTTCTATTTACATTGGCTGGACATGGCACAACCTGGATACCCTGTGTGGTTTGCAGCTTGCCAGTGGTAGACAGCTCAAGAGTCTGAAGCCAGTGATTGTCTGCAGCAGTCACATGGGTCACCTGAGGAGTAATGTTTCCAGCCATTGGAAATAGAAGCATCAGGAAATGGAACACTAGAGCTGTCAGGTTTTAGAATGATGAAGGTTTATAGTTTATTAAAGGGATTGTCCAGACAAAGGTCATTACCTGGAGGCCAGATTCTGTAGAAATAATAAAATAAATCGTATTCATCTGCTGTCACCCTCCTGGATCCTGCACAGGCCACCCTGTGGTCTGTGTCACCATTAATTATGTCACCATTCTACCAGACACACGACCAGTGCAGCTTATGACGCCAGCTGTTAGGATTCAGTGACCGAGGAGGATCAGAAAAAGGACAAAAATGTGGAAACCCAAAAAGTAACCAGAGTGGCTGGAACCTTAATGGACTGCAAACCTAATACTGACACACAACTAGAAGTAGCCGTGGGGCGTGCCTATGATGACCTAATCACCTCGACAAAGTCGGAGAACTAAATATTCTCACAGAGAGAAATATAAGAAAAGCTAATCTGCCTCGGAGAAATCCCCAAAGATATAGATAGCCCCCCACATGTAAAGACTACAGTGATATAGGAAAAACACAATACATAGCTAGAAAACAGATTCAGCAAAGATGAGGCCCAAACTATCTGTATAGGAAAGAGCACTGTCTGAAGCCGTAAAAAAACCCTAATAAATCTCAGCACGCCTGATATGGAAAAGCCCTGAGCCCACACAGGCTCTCCCCTACTATATCAGTACTCTGGTGTTACTGGGATCCAAAAAATACTAATATAGATGAGGGACTGAATTTAATACCAAGCGTGACAAAACACAATACATAGCAGAACATGGAGCTAAGTATACAGACACTCCCAGCAGGGAATGATCCAACTTCACCAAGAACTCCACACAGGCAAAATCAGAAATCAAGCATTAGTACCAAAACAGAAAAAACTACAAGAAAGTGGAAACAATAAGCAAAGGTACAAAGACTAACTTATCTGAGAGGAATTCTGGTGGAGAGAAGGGCTGGTTTCAGAATGTCCTTAGCATACAGGAGATACATTGCTATGGTGTCCACCTCTAGCCCAGTTCCAGTGGGAAAGCACCTAAAGTGTGTGTGTTGTGTAAATGAAAAACACCAGCGCCCGAGATGAGTACAGCACCTTAAGTGAGATGCAATGCCCTGCGGTGACTGAAGCCTCAGGGGTGCCACATTCACATGCGACGATTCACCACATCGGGACTTTCTCACACTTGTTGAAATAATAGGAACATATCTGTGAATACAAGGATAATTATACACAGATAAATACATGTGCATCACATATACATATGCAAGGAATACCTAGACATGATACATAAGCAAACATATTAGACATATAGATAGATAGATAGATGTTCACACATTATACATGGACTCACCCTTTCTGCAGATGACTGCACGTGGTGCCCAGGGCAGCAGGTTTTTCTCTCTGGAGCCGGCTATTCCATATTCTCTGTGGTCATGCAGACTCCCCTCCTCCTGGGGCCCAAGTGCTGTATTTTCTTGAAATAATTTCAGTGCAGGAGGGGGAGAGCAGCTCAACAATGAGGGGAGGCAGGGAGCCATGTCTGCTATACAGCAGAGGCCTCTCTCCTCTGCTTTGCTAAAGACACCAGAGCAGGTGGACAGAGCCTCTTTTCTGGCTCTAAGGCCCCCTTCACACATCCGTGTCTCTGGTACGTGTGACGTCCGTTTTCACACGTACCCAGAGACACGGGCACACGTAGACCCATTAAAATCAATGGGTTTGTGCACACGTGTGTTTTTCCCCATTGAACATGTGTCCATATAGAACAAATGTGTGTGTCCATGTGATCCACACGTAGACATGTCCATTTTCCTCCGGCAGCACAGGTGTCAAACGGACTGCATGGATGTGCTCCATGTGACATCAGTGAGAAAACCATGTTTCTGTTAAATAAAATGAATTTCTACACTCACTTTCCCCAGCACTGCTGTCTCTGCTGCTGGTATTGCATATTTACTGCACTGAGGACCAGAAGCAGCAGCAGCGGGGAGTCAGTAGGGCCAGAGACCACAGAGCTGAAGACATCAGCACCACGGATAGCAGCTCCAGGGACAGGTGAGCATAAAGTCCCTCTTCTACACGTATTATCACATATAAATAAATATATATATACATATATATATATATATATATATATAATATATACAGACATTTTTTATATATATATACAGTTAGGTCCAGAAATATTTGGACAGTGACACAATTTTCGCGAGTTGGGCTCTGCATGCCACCACATTGGATTTGAAATGAAACCTCTACAACAGAATTCAAGTGCAGATTGTAACGTTTAATTTGAAGGTTTGAACAAAAATATCTGATAGAAATTGTAGGAATTGTACACATTTCTTTACAAACACTCCACATTTTAGGAGGTCAAAAGTAATTGGACAAATAAACCAAACCCAAACAAAATATTTTTATTTTCAATATTTTGTTGCGAATCCTTTGGAGGCAATCACTGCCTTAAGTCTGGAACCCATGGACATCACCAAATGCTGGGTTTCCTCCTTCTTAATGCTTTGCCAGGTCTTTACAGCCGCAGCCTTCAGGTCTTGCTTGTTTGTGGGTCTTTCCGTCTTAAGTCTGGATTTGAGCAAGTGAAATGCATGCTCAATTGGGTTAAGATCTGGTGATTGACTTGGCCATTGCAGAATGTTCCACTTTTTTGCACTCATGAACTCCTGGGTAGCTTTGGCTGTATGCTTGGGGTCCTTGTCCATCTGTACTATGAAGCGCCGTCCGATCAACTTTGCGGCATTTGGCTGAATCTGGGCTGAAAGTATATCCCAGTACACTTCAGAATTCATCCGGCTACTCTTGTCTGCTGTTATGTCATCAATAAACACAAGTGACCCAGTGCCATTGAAAGCCATGCATGCCCATGCCATCACGTTGCCTCCACCATGTTTTACAGAGGATGTGGTGGGCCTTGGATCATGTGCCGTTCCCTTTCTTCTCCAAATTTTTTTCTTCCCATCATTCTGGTACAGGTTGATCTTTGTCTCATCTGTCCATAGAATACTTTTCCAGAACTGAGCTGGCTTCATGAGGTGTTTTTCAGCAAATTTAACTCTGGCCTGTCTATTTTTGGAATTGATTAATGGTTTGCATCTAGATGTGAACCCTTTGTATTTACTTTCATGGAGTCTTCTCTTTACTGTTGACTTAGAGACAGATACACCTACTTCACTGAGAGTGTTCTGGACTTCAGTTGATGTTGTGAACGGGTTCTTCTTCACCAAAGAAAGTATGCGGCGATCATCCACCACTATTGTCATCCGTGGACGCCCAGGCCTGTTTGAGTTCCCAAGCTCACCAGTCAATTCCTTTTTTCTCAGAATGTACCCGACTGTTGATTTTGCTACTCCAAGCATGTCTGCTATCTCTCTGATGGATTTTTTCTTTTTTTTCAGCCTCAGGATGTTCTGCTTCACCTCAATTGAGAGTTCCTTAGACCGCATGTTGTCTGGTCACAGCAACAGCTTCCAAATGCAAAACCACACACCTGTAATCAACCCCAGACCTTTTAACTACTTCATTGATTACAGGTTAACGAGGGAGACGCCTTCAGAGTTAATTGCAGCCCTTAGAGTCCCTTGTCCAATTACTTTTGGTCCCTTGAAAAAGAGGAGGCTATGCATTACAGAGCTATGATTCCTAAACCCTTTCTCCGATTTGGATGTGAAAACTCTCATATTGCAGCTGGGAGTGTGCACTTTCAGCCCATATTATATATATAATTGTATTTCTGAACATGTTTTTGTAAACAACTAAAATAACAAAACTTGTGTCACTGTCCAAATATTTCTGGACCTAACTGTATATATATATATATATATATATATATATATATATATATATACACACATACACACAAAGCACAGTTTTTCAGCCATTTTTTTATGCTGAAAACACAACCCTCTGCTTATACTTGAGTAAGGGTCCCAAAAAAATTATTCTCACCTGTCCTTCGTTCCTGTGGTGTCCTCTTACATAGTTTTCTGGTTATCGCGGCTGGTCTAGGGGCCGCCACTGTTGTTGTCAGCGCTTTGTTTCACTTAAATGATTTGCAGTGCTGCAAAGCATTCAACTGAAGTTAAGATCTGATGACAACAGTGGCAGCCCCGTGTACCAGCCGTGATCACCGAGGGGTATGTGTGCCTGCTGTCCTCAAGAAGCAGGTAAAAGGACACTGTTGGATTGGAGGACAGGTGAGAATAATTCTTTTGTGTATGTGTGTCAGGACTCTGGTTTTTCTGTTTATCCTTTTTGGGCTTTTTGCCCTTTTCCAAAATGGCATCCCCTGCTTCATTCTTCTCCATGTGGTCTGTGTCCTCTTGCCTTTATAATCCCAGTCCAGCCTTCAGTCCTCTGCTTGAGTATTCTGCCTGGTTCCTACTTCTAGTGGCATCTCAAGTTACTTCACCTGTGTGAAACATCTGTTACTGCTCTTCAGAGGTTCTGCCACTTTCTGGTCACCTGCTGTTGATGCCTAGTCCCTGCTGTGGCTCTAGCCTGACCTGCTTTGCTGACACATAAGCTGGCCATTGAATTGATGCAGTAGCTGAGCACGGGACTGTTCGGGACACTAAAATCTGCTCTGCATTTCTTTTCTGAACATTGTATACTGCTCTGCAACTCGCTTCAGACTTTCAGAGACTTCCTTAAGGAGCTTCAAAGACTGCATTGCTAAATCACATTATCCTATGAGGTTTACAAGAGACTTTCCTTAAAGGCTTTATTTGATATTTTCACTGTGTGTTATGGACTTGATTGTTTTCCTCTGCACTTGTTTGCTAATCACCTTGTGTTACAATACAAACTTTATCACCAATAAACCAGGTTCAGTTGTGTCTTTGCTCCACGCAAATAGATTCCTGAGCTATCCATTATAAATTATTACAATGTGTGTGTATGTGAACAACAGCATAATAGAGGACGAGAAGGGGACCAGAATGAGGACATTACTAAAGGATTGGGCACATTACTACAGGGGACAATATGGGCACATTACTAAAAGGGAACAATATGGGCACATTATTACAGGGCACAATATGGGCACATTACTACAGAGAACAGTATGGGCACATTACTACAGGTGATAATATGGTCACATTACTACAAGGGACAATATGGGCACATTACTACTGGGGAGAATATGGGCACATTACTACTGGGGAGAATATGGGCACATTACTACAGGGAACAATATAGTCTCATTACTACAGGGGACAATATGGGCACATTACTAAAGGGCACAATATGGGCACATCACTACAGGGCCCAATATGGGCACATCCCTACAGGGCCCAATATGGGCACATTACTATAGGGTGCAATATTGGCACATTACTACAGGGCACAATGTGGGAATATTACTACAGAGGCCAATATGGGCCCATTACTACAGGAGACAATATGGGCACATTACTACTGGGCACAATATGGGAGCATTGCTACAGGGGACAATATGGGCTCATTACTACTGGGCACAATATGGGGACATTGCTACAGGGGACAATATGGGCCCATTACTTCAGGGCACAAGATGGGCACATTACTACAGAGGACAAGATGGGCACCTTACTATGGAGGACAATATGGACACATTACTACAGGTCACAATATGGGCATATTACTAAAGATGACAAGATGGGCACAGTAATAAAGAGGACAATATGGGCATATTACTACAGAGGACAAAATGGGCACAATACTACAGGGCACAGTATTGACACATTACTAAAAGGGGCAAGATGGGCACATTACTATAGGGAACAATATGGGCACAACACTGCAGGGCCCAATATGGGCACATTACTACAGAGGACAATACGGGCACATATAAGGTAGTAATGTGCCCACCATTGTGCCTATCCTGCAATAATGTGCCTATCCTTCTGTTCATCCTCCACTGGAATGGAGGACAGGTGAGAATAATTTTTTGTGTATGTGTACAACAGCATAATTGGGGACAAGAAGGGGACCAGAATGAGGACATTACTAAAGGATGGGCACATTACTACAGGGGACAATATAGGCACATTACTACAGGGGAAAATATGGGCACATTACTACAGGGAACAATATGGGCACATTACTACAGGGCACAATATGGGCACATTACCACAGGGAACAATGTGGGCACATTAGTACAGGAAAATATGACCGATCATTGCAACATAAGGGACATAGTGATGGAGCCACAGCTGTGAGCAGTGATGTCAGTAAGTTTACCTGAGGTGACAGCTGGTAGTTCCCACACTACCCCAGCTGTGTTCTCAGGTAAATTAAATGATCTTAGTGAACTCAATAGTCTATTACATCCAGTATACAGAATAATATATGGCTAGTATTTGATACACTGTCACTACAGTCAGCAGATGCTATACAATTAACACACTGTCATATATACAGTGGCATGTAAAAGATTGGGCACCCCTTGTCAAAAATTACTATTATTGTGAACAGTTAAGCAAGTTGAAGATGAAATGATCTCTAAAAGGCATAACGTTAAAGATTATGCATTTCCTTTGTATTTTAGGCCCCCCAAAATTATTTTCATCTTTTACATTTTAAAATGAGCAAACAAGGAATATGGGCTGATGCAAATTTTTGGCACCCTGTATGGTTAATATCTAATAGCACTCCCTTTGGCAAGTATCATAGTTTGTAAACGCTTATTGTAGCCAGCCAAGAGTATTTCAATATTTGTTTGACGAATTTTCATCCATTCGTTCTTTGGAAAAGTCTTCCTGTTCTGTGAGATTCCTGGGTTGTCTTGCATGCACTGCTCTTTTGAAGTCTAGCCACAGATTTTCAATTATTTTCAGATCAGGTGAGCGATTGTAAAACCTTCAGCTTGTGCCTTTTGAGGTAGTCTATTGTGGATTTTGACTTGTTTTTAGGATCACTAATTTGTAGAAACCATCCTCTTTTGAACTTCAGCTGTTTTACAGGTGGTGTTATGTTTGCATCAAGAATTTGTTGAAATTGCATTGAATCCATTCCTCCTTCTACCCATGAACTGTTCCCCATGCCATTGGCTGCAACACAACCCCAAAGCATGATTGATCCACCCCCATGCTTTATGGTTTGGGTTATGTTCTTTTCCTGAAATTCTGTTCCCTTTTATCTCCACATAGACCTTTGATCATAGTGGCCAAAGAGCTCTATTTTAGACTCATCAGTCCACAGTACATGTTTACAAAATGCATCAGGCTTGTTTAGATGTTCTTTTGCATATGCCATAGAGGAGTGGAGAAAAAAATAGCACTACCATCCAGTAAGTAAAATGTAGAAGTTTGTTTCATCAAGTACAGTCATATGAAAAAGTTTGGGCACCCCTATTAATGTTAACCTTTTTTCTTTACAACAATTTGGGATTTTGCAACAGCTATTTCAGTTGCATATATATAATAACTGATGGACTCATTAATATTTCTGGATTGATATGAGGTTTATTGTACTAACAGAAAATATGCAATCCGCATTTAAACAAAATTTGACTGGTGCAAAAGCATGGGCACCTCAACATAAAAGTGACATTAATATTTTGTAGATCCTCCTTTTGCAAAAATCACAGCCTCTAGTCGCTTCCTGTAGCTTTTAATGAGTTCCTGGATCCTGGATGAAGGTATATTTGACAATTCCTGTTTACAAAACAATTCCAGTTCAGTTAAGTTTGATGGTCGCTGAGCATGGACAGCACGCTTCAAATCATCCCACAGATGTTCAATGATATTCAGGTCTGGGGACTGGGATGGCCATTCCAGAACATTGTAATTGTTCCTCTGCATGAATGCCTGAGTAGATTTGGAGTGGTGTTTTGGATCATTGTCTTGCTGAAATATCCATCCCCTGCGTAACTTCAACTTCGTCACTGATTCTTGCACATTGTTGTCAAGAATCTGCTGATACTGAGTTGAATCCATGTGACCACCAACTTTAACAAGAATCCCGCTGCCGGCATTGGCCACACAGCCTCAAAGCATGATGGAACCTCCACACATTTTACTGTGGGTAGCAAGTGCATTTCTTGGAATGCCATGTTTTTTTGCCTCCATGCATAACGCCTTTTTGTATGACCAAACAACTCAATCTTTGTTTCATCAGTCCACAGGACCTTCTTCCAAAATGTAACTGGCTTGTCCAAATGTGCTTTTGCATACCTCAGGCGACTCTGTTTGTGGCGTGCTTGCAGAAACGGCTTCTTTCACATCACTCTCCCATACAGCTTCTCCTTGTGCAACGTGCGCTGTATTGTTGACCAATGCACATTGACACCATCTGCAGCAAGATGATGCTGCAGGTCTTTGGAGGTGGTCTGTGGACTGTCCTTGACTGTTCTTACCATTCTTCTTCTCTGCCTTTCTGATATTTTTCTTGGCCTGCCACATCTGGGCTTAACAAGAACTGTACCTGTGTTCTTCCATTTCCTTACTATGTTCCTCACAGTGGAAACTGACAATTTAAATCTCTGAGACAACTTTTTTGTATCCTTCCCCTGAACAACTATGTTGAATAATCTTTGTTTTCAGATCATTTGAGAGTTGTTTTGAGGAGCCCATGATGCCACTCTTCATAGGAGATTCAAATAGGAGAACAACTTGTAAGTGGCCACCTTAAATACCTTTTCTCATGATTGGATACACCTGCCTATGAAGTTCAAAGCTCAATGAGGTTACAAAACAAATTTAGTGCTTTAGTAAGTCAGTAAAAAGTAGTTAGGAGTGTTCAAATCAAGAAATTGATACTTTTGCACTGGTCAAATTTTGTTTAAATGCGGATTGCACATTTTCGGTTAGTACAATAAACCTCATTTCAATCTAGAAATATTAATGAGTCCATCAGTTATTAGGATATATGAAACTGAAATAGCTGTTGCAAAAATCCAAATTGTTGTAATGAAAAAAGGTTAACCTTTAATAGGGGTGCCCAAACATTTTCATATGACTGTATAAAAAATGTATCTGAACATATTTAAAAAAAACATGTGTTTCAAGCGTGAAGTGTGCCCTTAGTCATAGTATAACATAATTCTGACATTCATCACAAATATATAGTAATTTCTTTTTGGATTAGAAAGACAAGTTCCACTCACACCAAACTAGAAGCGCACTTGCAAGTAATTAGCAGCTTATTAACACAGAGAGTAAAGACTGGAACACATATACATGACAAAAAATAGAATTACATCCACAGAATTATATCAATGAAAGAATTGAATGAAAAAAATTATAAATTCATATGGATGTAAATAATTAAATGCAAAAAAATATTAAAAAAATAAATCCTTTTTAACTAAAAAAAATATTTGGATAAATTAATATTATAATTGTAAAGCACATGTAATTCCATAGATGAAGAAAAATATTTAATATTACTATTTTTTTTTTTTTAGTATTTTTCATAATTTTAATATTTTTAATAAATATAGAGAAGGTCATTTCAAAAATTCATACTCGAAGGGAACTTGGTATTCAGCGTTAGAATCTTGTACGCTTCCCGAACAGTAACACGTCTGCCAATTTCCTCCTCTCTTAGAGCAATTAACTCTCTCTATACCGTAGAACTTGAAAGTTGTTAAATCTTCATCATGACTGCTGACAAAATGCTTCACAGCTCCAGAATAGGAACTGTTCTTATTGCTGATGTTAGTTATATGTTACACAATGCGTTTCTTTACCTTTCTGATGGTACATCCCACGTATCTGACATTACAAACAGTACACTCAATATAATAGATGACATGGTATGTATTACAGTTTATAAATTCTTTAATCATGTGGGATGCACCATCAGGCGAGCAACAGGAATGTTTTTTATTGTCTGTAAACTTGCACACATTGCAACCGTTTCCGGCACATTTAAAGAATCCCTTTTGGGTAAGCCAGGTAGATTTTATAGAATTTTCCTTGGGAAAAACTCGGGGATAAAATATTTCTAGCTACACAGCAGTGTCCATTTTGCAAAATAATTTTGAGAATATTGTCCTGATTTGTTTTTGGCCGATATTTTGAAACAATATCTCTGATCTCAATAAATTGTAAACTGTATTGAGTTGAAAAGGTAATTGGGGGACCATGGGATCATATGCATTATTTGCTCCTGATCTGTTTTTAGGTTTCTGCATTGCAGTTTTAAAAGTATGTTTTTTGTAACCCCCTATTTTGCAATCTCTTGCAGATTGTGTTGCTTTCTTTCAAAAAAGTTGTCTTAGTAGAGCAGCAACATTTGGCATGAATGTTTCAGTCTTTATGCTATGTGCGCACGTTGTGTTCTGCCGTGACAAATATTCCCCAGCGTTTTGTCACTGCATGTGCGTTTCAAAACGCAGCCAAAAAGCTGCGTTTTGGATGTTTTTTGAGTGCAGAATGGATGCAGAATTCATGCGTTCTGGAAGCTTGCTCTGCCATACAGTCCCTGACAAAAGTTCTGTCTCATCCATATTATGTAAATAAAAGCTTAGAACCTGACTTTAAATTCATCCATTGGTTTCATAAATTACTCTTTTGAAAGCTGAAACCCTCCAAATTTGGTTTAGATTATGAAAATAAAGTTGCTGCAAAGCTGAAATATTGATCATTTAATGAACAGAGAAAGGTCAGATTTTAGCAAGACAAAAGTTTTGTCGCCTTGTCATATTATCAAAAATAGCAACAAAAAGAGGAGATAAAAACTCCCCCAAAAATGTATTATAAAATGTACTCACAGCAAAAAAGGGCAACCAGTCCAGTTAGCCCAGGCCAACACATCTAATGCACAAACAGGATGCAGACAAGCCTCTCAAGATGACGGACACTTCACAGGTGCAAGGTAAATTGCACACTAGTGGCGTGCATAGGGCACTGTTCACACTTGTATGCGCATGGTGTCCAGCCAGCAACCTATTACCACGCCCTTACTATTAGATTAGGCGGGTTACTCGGACACTACTCACTGCAGCACGTAAGGGACAGAAATTCTACTATGCACGGCCGTATTAAGAGGCCCGGCTGCACCCCGCATAATAAAAGTGCAAAAAATACATATAAAATATATGTGAGGTATTAGTTTGTACATTTCAATTTACAAACTAATACCTCACATATATTTTATATGTATTTTTTGCACTTTGATTATGCGGGGTGCAGCCGGGCCTCTTAATACGGCCGTGCATAGTGGAATTTCTGTCCCTTACGTGCTGCAGTGAGTAGTGTCCGAGTAACCCGCCTAATCTAATAGTAAGGGTGTGGTAATAGGTTGCTGGCTGGACACCATGCGCATACAAGTGTGAACAGTGCCCTATGCACGCCACTAGTGTGCAATTTACCTTGCACCTGTGAAGTGTCCATCATGTTGAGAGGCTTGTCTGCATCCTGTTTGTGCATTAGATGTGTTGGCCTGGGCTAACTGGACTGGTTTCCCTTTTTTGCTGTGAGTACATTTTATAATACATTTTTGGGGGAGTTTTTATCTCCTCTTTTTGTTGCTATTTTTGATATTTATCAGTGTAGGGACCCGCAAGCGTGAGGATCCGTGATGAGGATTGTGGGCTTACGTACATTGGCCAATTTACAAACTAATACCTCACATATATTTTATATGTATTTTTTGCACTTTGATTATGCGGGGTGCAGCCGGGCCTCTTAATATGGCCGCGCATAGTGGAATTTCTGTCCCTGTGTTGGCCTGGGCTAACTGGACTGGTTGCCCTTTTTTGCTGTGAGTACATACTTGTCACATAATGCACCCAATCCTAGTTTACATCCTCATCTGTGCTCACTAAATGATTGGTTAATTAGTGGGTGTGTATAAACAGAAACCCAGCACCCCAGACCTTCACTTGAACTGCAACTTGACCTCTGACAACATACCAAAAATCCACCCTGCGACCAAAGCCTTGATTATCAAGAGGCTGAAGATCAGATCCACTGCAGAGGTGGCTGGTACCTTTAATGTGTCTCAGCGTCAAGTACAAAAAATTAAAAAAAGATTTGAAGAGACTGGAGATGTTTTTGACAAGCCCAGGTCGGGCAGATCCCGCAAGACAACTGCTCAGGAGGAACGTTTGTTGGTTAGAAAATCCAAAGCCAGACCCTCTTCCACTGTAGTAGAGCTCCAAAAGGCCTGGTAACCTCAAGTCACTGTGTCAACTAGAACAGTTTGTCTGTCTCGAAATGGCCTCCTTGATCGAATCAGTGCCCAGAAGCCAGCACTAAACAAAAGCCAATTAAAAAAACGTGTGGCATTTCCAAGTCATACAGCCTGCTAAACAGATGGACGCTGGAAAGGTGGCAGAAGGTGGATTTCTCTGATTAATCAGTTGAATTACACCGCAGCCACTGCAAATACTGCAGAAGACCTACTGGAGACTGTATGAATCCAGAAACCAGTTAAGTTTGGTGGTGGAAAGATCATGGTCTGGGATTACATTCAGTATGGGGGTGTGCGAAACATTTGCAAGGTGGAAGACAATATCAATAGCCTAAAACAGGGGAGAGGAACCTCTTCCCACGGGCCGTATACGGCCCACCATGCCCTTTTATGTGGCCCCGGGCAGATTCACGGGGGCGGCAGTGCTTGAGGCCGGCCCCTTACATCCGCACATGTGCTACTGTGCTTACCAATGCGTTATCCCGCTGGCAAGTGCCAGCGAGAGAGGACTTACTTTGTGGGTGGGTTTAGTTCTCTGCGTTCAGAGCTGCGTGCCCGCCCCCTGGCCCTCTGAGCTGCGTGCCTGCCCCCCGGCCCTCTGAGCTGCGGGCCCGTGTCTTGGTATCACAGCCCGCCCCCCGGCCCTCTGAGCTGCGTGCCTGCCCCCCGGCCCTCTGAGCTGTGTGCCCGACCCCCAGCCCTCTGAGCTATTTGCCCGCCCCCTGGCCCTCGGAGCTGCGTGCCCGCCCCCCAGCCCTCGGAGCTGCGTGCCCGCCTCCCAACCCTCGGAGCTGCGTGTCCGGTGCCTGATCTCCGGTGCTGTGAGTCCGGCGCTGCTGTGTGTCCAGCGCCAGCCCTCTTCTGCTGTGGCCCCCCTCCCCTCAGTGCTGTCTGCTCCCCAATGCTGTGCATCACCCCAGGTTTGTGTGTCCCTCCACCCCCTTACTGATGTCAGGGCTCCGGAAGTGATATCTGTGCCTCCCAGTGGTGCCTGCGCCCCAGCCCCTCTTGTGTGGTGCCTGCGCCCCAGCCCCTCTTGTGTGGTGCCTGCGCCCCAGCCCCTCTTGTGTGGTGCCTGCGCCCCAGCCCCTCTTGTGTGGTGCCTGCGCACCAGCCCCACTTGTGTGGTGCCTGCGCCCCAGCCCCTCTTGTGTGGTGCCTGCGCCCCAGCCCATCTTGCAACGTCTGCGCCCCAGCACCTCTTGTGATGTGCATGTCCCCAGCCCCTCTTGTGATGTGCATGTCTTCAGCGTCTCCTGTGACTTATACATCACAGGAGAGGCGGGGGACACATACATCACAGGAAGGGTGGGGGACACATACATCACAGGAGGGGCTGGGGGCATATACATCACAGGAGGGGCTGGGGGCACATACATCACAAGAGGGGCTGGGGGCATACACATCACAAGAGGAGCTGGGGGCACATACATCACAGGAAGGCTGGGGGCATATACATCACAGGAGGGACTGGGGGCATATACATCACAGGAGGGGCTGGGGGCATATACATGTCTCCAGCCCCTTGTGTGATGTATGTGCCCCCAGTGTCTCCTGTGATGTATATACAGCAGTCCCAGTGTCTCCTATGTGATATATATGCCCTCAGTGTCTCCTGTGATGTATATACAGCAGTCCCAGTGTCTCCTATGTGTTATATGTGCTTCCAGTGTATCCTGTGATGTATATACAGCGTCTGTTATGTGATGTATATGATTTACCAATCTTATCACAAAAAAGTTGACTGCGCTCCAGACCCAGACATAAATGAAAAGGCAGCTGTGAGAAGAAACATGATTAGTATCACCAAACATAACAGCCGCACGAAAGAGAAGCAGCTCCGGCCGCCACAGTAGGGGTAAGTTAATTAATTATTTGACCAAATATAGCAGGATCATTTTCACATTGAAGATTTTGTGCGGCCCCCGAAGGTTGGTAGAAATTTCCAAATGGCCCCCAGCTGAAAAAAGGTTGCCCACCCTTGGAAAACATATCAAGAAGTATTAGCTACCTCTTACATTCCCAATCATAAAAGGAGTCAAATTCTGCAGCAGGATGGTGCTCCATCTCATACATCCATCTCTACAACAAAGTTCCTCCTGGCAAAGAAGATCAAGGTGCTCAAGGACTGGCCAGCCCAGTCACCAGACATGAGCATCATTGAGCATATTTGGGTAGGATGAAAGAAGAAGCTTGGAAGACAAAACCAAAGAATCTAGATGAACTTTGGGAGGCATGTAAAACTGCATTCTGACTTCCGGTTCCGGCGCTGTGATGTGAGGACGCGGGAGACAGAGCTCCGCACGTTCCTCAGCCCCACACACCGACTACAAGAACCCCACGGCCGGGGGAGGAGGCGGAGAAAGGGAGGCGAGGAGCAGGAGGTGACCGTGCATGGAGCGGTACCTCCTCCGGAGCGGCGGCAGACAGCTGGAGCAGGGTGCTGCAGAGAGAGCAGTGCACATGGAGCGCAAAATGGCGGCCGCGGGCCGCGGCTGTATGCAGGGAGGTGAGCGGGGACGGATGGAGGAGGAGGAGGGGGAGCAGCTGAGAGAGCAGCAAAGAGCTCGGCAGCACGAGCAGCAGGCAGCCGAGCAGCAGACAGCCCAGCAGCACAAGCAGCAGACAGCTCAGCACCAGCAGCAGATAGCCCAGCACCACGAGCAACAGACAGCCCAGCAGCACGAGCAGCAGGCAGCCGAGCAGCAGACAGCCCAGCACCACGAGCAGCAAACAGCCCAGCACCAGCAGCAGGCAGCCCAACACCACAAGCAACAGACAGCCCAGCAGCATGAGCAGCAGGCAGCCGAGCAGCAGACAGCCCAGCACCACGAGCAGCAAATAGCCCAGCACCAGCAGCAGACAGCCCAGCACCACGAGCAGCAGATGCATCAGCAGCAGACAGCCTGGCAGCACGAGCAACAGACAGCCCAGCAGCACAGCCAGTTCCCAGGCCTGCAAATTGATTATGACCGTCTGGCTGGAGCAGTGGCAGTGCACCTGGTAGACAAGATCAAAGACTCTCTAGAGGCCATGGTGGGGGCAGTGCTAGCACCCTTAAAGGAACAGATCACACAGCAGGGAGCCAGGATGTCAGAGATGGAGCAAAGAATCTCTGACACAGAGGACTAGGTGACAGCATTAAAGGGGCAACTGCAGGAGATGGTGGAGGGATCCCAGGCCATGAGAGACAAACTAGAGGATCTGGAAAATCGCTCCAGAAGAAGCAATTTAAGGCTGGTGGGACTGCCGGAATCTTTAAGAATGCAGCAATTGGACAACATATGTGAAGCAGAGCTCCCCAAGGCGCTAGGTCTAATGCACAAATGCAGGGTGGAAAGAGCGCACAGAGTGGGCCCTGTAAGAGAGCGTCCAGGCACAGGAGGAACAAATGGGAAGGAAGACTGCACGGGAGTGACGGGACCAGCCAGGCCGCGCCAAGTGATAATTAAATACTTGGAATACAAGGACAAAGAAGAGATACTGCGAGCGTTTAGAGGAAGGAGGACCCCACTGTCTTTACAAGGGCATAAAGTGCTGATCTTCGGGGACTACTCGGCGGAGGTGACACGCAAAAGGAAAGCCTTCAGTAAGATTTGTACAGCGCTGTATAGTAAAGGGATACAATTCCAACTGCTGTATCCTGCAATACTGAGAGTAACAAGACGTGATGGATCCCTTTTTGCGACGAAAGACTTGAGTGAAGTGGAGAGATGGATGGGGGAGATGGAGAACAGAAACCAGACGGAGGACTTCCCGGAGAGGCAACATACTCGGCAAGGAAGAGAGGAGGAAAGCCGGGCATCGGGCCGGAACGACTGGATGGAGGGGAAGGAGATACATGCAGGAAGTCCAAAAGCAAGGAGGTCGCCGTCGCGTTGGCCTGGAAACCAGAAGATGGGAGCGCCATGAGAGAGGCTGCAAGGAGAAGAATCGATATTTTTGAACTGAACTGAGGGGCCCAAGAGAGAGGGGACTGACGGAATGCAGGGGATGAGTAACATCTACTGTTTATTATTGCATTTTTACTTTCTGCTTCCACTTCCTACTTCCACTTCATAGTGCCTCTTACACTTTTCTTACACTTCATTTTCCACCCCATCTACCTCTTCGTACTTTTTTCCACTTCCTGTTCTAATTCCTACTTCCACTTCCTCTTCCTACTTCCTCTTCCACTTCCTCTCCCACTTCCACCTCCTACTTCCTCTTCCACTTCCTACTTCCACTTCCTGCTTCCACCTCCTGTCCCACTTCCTCTTTCACTTCCTACTTCCTTTTCCACTTCCTCTTCTACTTCCTTTTCTACTTCCTACTTCCTCTTCCACTTCCTATTTCCTCTTCCACTTCCTACTTCCTCTTCCACTTCCTACTTCCTCTTCCACTTCCACCTCCTCCTTCCACTTCCTTTTCCACTTCCTACTTCCACTTCCTTTTCCACTTCCTACTTCCTCTTCCACCTCCTCTTCCACTTCCTACTTCCACTTCCACTTCCTACTTCCTCTTCCACTTCCACCTCCTCCTTCCACTTCCTTTTCCACTTCCTACTTCCACTTCCTTTTCCACTTCTTACTTCCACTTCCTTTTCCACTTCCTACTTTCTCTTCCACTTCCTTTTCCATTTCCTACTTTCTCTTCCACTTCCTCTTCCTACTTCCACTTCCTACTTCCTCTTCCACTTCCTTTTCCACTTCCTACTTCCTCTTCCACTTTCTTTTCCTCTTCCTCTTACACTTCCTTTTCCACTTCCTACTTCCACTTTTTTTTTTCTTCTTCTTGTAGGCTTTTCCATTCTTTTCTCTTTCTCTTCAGTCCCCCTCGCCTCTTCAATCTATATGGACCAAGGTGCCCTGCCCCCTCGGGGGTGTAGGGGATCCTAACATCTATGGGGGACCGGGTTTCTCTCTC
Organism: Anomaloglossus baeobatrachus; assembly: GCF_048569485.1. NCBI lineage: Eukaryota > Metazoa > Chordata > Amphibia > Anura > Aromobatidae > Anomaloglossus > Anomaloglossus baeobatrachus. Next base: position 608,323,828 of record NC_134354.1, read on the forward strand.
TTTAGTATCTACTGATAAATCGCTCTTCTGGTAGCCAGGCCACTTATGCTGATGGGAGGTGAAGTGAAATTGAGACCAGAGGTAACATATAATAGGTATGGGCAATGAGGGAGGGGGTATTGTATGCTGGCATGGCTATTGACCAGGAAGGCCTTGCTCTGATGTGTTAGATTACAGAACAATGGGGGACAGGCTATATGTAAATGTGAATCAGTAGGCTGAGAGGGGATTGCAGAGCCAGGAGCATCACAGAAAAAATGGAAGTGATGAGATGAGTGATTGTAAAGGGGGGGACAGTTGAGGGGTTGTTATTTGACAATAGATTTAGGTTGAATAGTTGGGTTCAGGGAAAGCAACGCTATAAGCACGCCGAAAGAAAACTGAGGGCAGTTGGGGGGGCAGCCACCAGGTTTATAGTTAATGCCAAGAAGGGGACACAAGGTTGCGCCCAGGCAATAAATAGTTGTCAGTACGCAGCGGAGTTAAGGCAGGGAAAAGACCAGGGAAAGGCGCCAAGACACACACAAGTGAGAACATATAGTGACATAAATGTCCCGAGATGTTGGGATAATGGTTAAATTAGTCACTTGGAACGTAAAAGGTTTGAAGTCTCCACATAAGCGCATGATGATATTACGACACCTTAAAAGACTGAAGGTAGATATCGCACTACTGCAGGAGACCCACCTGCAAAAAGGGGATTTTTTTCGTATGTAAAAATTATGGGTGGGGGCGGTAGTCGGGTCGGGATCCCAGGGAAGGAAGGCAGGGGTCATGATCTTAATAAATAAACACTTTACTCACGAAATAGTGTCCCAAGACAGTGATGATGGTGGGAGGTACATACATATCAAATTAACTAGCCGCAAGGAGAGTTTAGCATACACAATATATACGCCCCTAATAACGAACAAAAAGCCTTCTTTGACTTTATCACCAACAAATTGGGAGTGGATGTTGTCATGATGTATTTTACCTTCTCACTGTATTTGCTGTAATACTATGTCTTGGGATGTAAGTGACCATACCTTCCCCCAGCCTGTATCATATTGCAATCAGGCTTCAGCAGTAGCTATTGTCATTGATTTGGTGGGGGTTGCATATATATATTGTTCTTCTCAGCATGGGACTTCTCCAATCTACAACTTGGTAAACAGAACAGAGCCAGCAGTCTAAAGTCCTTCAAGCATCAAATGGCCAGGGGGAGGTGTGCCCACCTAAGGGGCTGATCCCAGGAGAGAAGAACATGTTAGAGCAGTTAGTTGGGAGCTGAGTTTTGAAGAGGAAGGGAGCGAGATCTGATTCTGCGGACAGATCTCGCCGTCCAGTGGATTGTGTGGGAATTCTGGGACTCTGAAGAGGACTATTTCGTCGTGATCTGGCACTTTGGATTATCGGGAGGTGCCCCCGAATCTGTTTTATTTGGACTTGTCGTGTGCTGTTCCTGTATTCTTGTTAGTAAACCTGTTGGATCATCCTCGGCCTGTTGTCTCTCTTTGCTCTGATGTACACCCCGTCACAAACTGGTGGCAGCGGCGGGATCAGAGCAGAAGAAATGGAGGACAACGGCCAATCAACATCTGAAACCAGAACCTCAGGATACAGGAACTGGACTGTGGTGAGCCTACAAACAAAGGCCCGTGAATTAGGTGTCGGCTATAAAGGACTCTCTAAGGAGCAACTAATTGAGGCATTGGAAAACGCTTGCCTGCAAGATGGCACCGAGGAACAATTTCCACAGCAAGGGGAGCAAAGACGGGAGCCGGAGGTAAATACCCAAAAAAGTCAATGGGTTGTGTGGTACGAGGAGGAGATGGCCTTGCTGGGATAGGAGACCACCATAGAATATAAGATGGAGGTCATGCGTGGAGCTAAAGAGAAGGAGCGCAGGATGGAGGAGATGGCATTGCTGGATAAGCAGCTCGCTGTGGAAGCTGCGAGAGGTTCCAGACAGACTGTAACCCCAGCACCCATCATGAGGGAACTTCCCAGGGTGTCCCGCAAAGACTTCAAGCAGTTTAATGAGGCTGCTGGTGACATTGAGGGCTTCTTCCAGGACTTTGAGCATCAGTGTCAATTAATGGAAGTCCCAGAAAGGGAGCGCGTCCGGCATCTGGTTGGGCTCTTAGAGGGTGGAGCTGCTGCAGCCTATAGAGCTATGGACTCTCGGTGGAACTGAGAGTATGCGGATATTAAACAGACTATTCTAGAACATTATGCTGTAACGCCAGACACTTACAGGACTCAGTTCCGTACTTTAGCATGTGATGAGGAAGTGTCCTTCAAGATGTATGCCCACAAACTCAAACATCTGTGGCATAGTTGGCTGGAGGCAGAGGAGGCCTTAACCTTGGAGACCGTCCTCCAGGTCCTCCTAAAAGAGCAGTTTTACTTCAAGTGCCCCGCTGAGATCCAGGAATGGGTGCGTGAAAGGAGACCAGCCACTGTGGAGGAAGCTGCAGCTCTAGCTGATGAGGCTCTCACCATCCAGCCTCAGTGGAAAAAAATACTACCCAGTGAGAAAAAAACCACCAACCCCCCAACGCTGGCGGCCCCTGGTCCTTCTGGCCCCAATGTTCACCATCACCCTAGACCGTCAACTCATGGGGACCTTCGTGTGACTGTGCCTCGCATTACTCATGCTCCACCTTTGGGAATACGACGTGGAGGAATAATCCCAGAGCGCAGATGTTATGGGTGTGGGCAGCCTGGGCACATGCAATTCCAATGTCCAGGTGTTCGGACACAGAACAGCTACAGACCGCCTTTGCCTGTTCATTATCTACAGACACCTTTACCAGGAGAAGAGCTGGATTCTGTGCCTGATGACTTGCCAAGTGACTCTGATATCCTGGCTCCCCTACCCGGAGTCTATGGGGTGCGAGCTCCAGCCACCTGTTCTTCTGATCTTCAGGACAAACATCTACAGGAGGTTGTGCTGGATGGCCAAAAAGTTGTTGGCTTCTGTGACACTGGGGCTTTCCTCACCATAGCCGATCCCCGAGTAATTCAACCACAAGCAATTCAAAAGGGACCAGGAATTGCCATTGAACTGGCAGGAGGTACCCAGAGATATATTCCAAAAGCGAGTGTGACCCTGGATTATGGCTTTGGGGCAAAACAATGTGTAGTCGGTGTGATGAGCGGCCTCCCTGCAGACGTTCTTCTAGGAAATGATGTGGGGAATCTTCATTGCCACTTTGTCGGTGCGGTAACCAGAAGTCAAGCCAAGAGAGCAGCCCATGTGGACGTGTACAACCCATCCATGGAAATGAGGCCACCAGAACTGCCATTACAGCCGGTGAGTGATTCTTCTTCTGGGGATAATATGAATGTTACTTGGGATAAAGTTCAGTTTAGACAAGAAGTAGAGACTGACCCCACCCTTGCTAGTTTTAGAGCCCGAGCTGAAATAGGGCAGCTAGGGGAGAACGGAGAAAGAATTATCAGAGAAAATGGACTTCTGTATCGGGTTGCCAATGCCGACTCCCTAGATAAGCCCTGGACTTATAGCAAACAGCTGATTGTTCCTCAGAAGTACAGAATTCCCCTATTACACCTGGCTCATGACATTCCTATGGCTGGCCATCAAGGCAAAACCCGCACCGAGAGACGATTGACTCAAACTTTTTATTGGCCGGGGATTTCCCAAGCAGTGGCGCATTTCTGCCGAACTTGTGACATATGTCAGCATAGAGGGTGACCCGGAGTTCACCCAAAGGCACCCCTGCAACCGCTCCCTATAATAGAAGAACCCTTTCAAAGAGTAGCTGTTGATATCATTGGACCTCTGGCTAAACCAAGTAAATCTGGAAAGCAGTACATTCTCACTGTTGTGGACTATGCCACCCGATATCCAGAAGCCGTGGCCTTGTCAAGTATCTCTGCAGCCAAGGTGGCCGAGGCCTTGGTTATTATTTTTACCAGAGTAGGATTCCCCAGTGAGATCTTGTCGGACCAAGGCTCCCAGTTTATGTCAGAGTTGGTCCAGTGTCTGTGGCGCACCTGTGGAGTACGAGCGATCCGAACGACCCCGTATCATCCCCAAACAAATGGACTTTGTGAACGATTCAACGGCACTCTGAAGAATATGCTGAGGGCCTTCACGGACCGAGATTCAGACTGGGAGAAGTACCTACCCCATCTCTTGTTTGCCTATCGGGAAGTTCCCCAGGAGTCCACTGGGTTCTCCCCCTTTGAACTACCCCTATAGAAGAAAGGTCCGAGGACCCTTAACCCTGCTCAAGGAATACTGGGAGGGGCAAGTTGAAGATACAGGAACCCCTGTTGTCCCTTATGTCCTAAAGCTGCGAGAAACCCTGGCCCAACTTGCTAGTTTTGCCCAGAGTCATTTGCGTATGGCTCAAACCAGACACAAGACATGGTATGACCGTAAAGCACGCTATCGGGAGTTTGTAGAAGGACAACAAGTCTTAATGATTGTTCCCCATCGGCAGAATAAACTGCAGACCACATGGGAGGGTCCCTTCCGGGTTCTCAGAAAACTGAATGATACCAATTACCTTCTTGCTTTAGATGATCAGGGGCTAAGGCAAAAGACTGTCCATGTGAATATGATTAAGGAGTACCATGACCGGAACATTCCAATGATAGCAAGCTGTCGGTTGGCTTCAGAAGATGGTCAAGAGGATGAGGACTCTCTACCTGATCTCGTGGAAGCAGCGAGAGCCCCATCCACTGTGGAACAGGTTCCCCTGGGAGATTACCTGGACTCCTTACAGAAAATCCAGATGCTGGAAGTGCTTCAACAGAGACGGGCTGCTTTCTCATCCCAACCAGGTCGAACCACCGTCACCCAACATCATGTGGACACTCAGGGCATCCGTCTCATACAACTGGCTCCTTACCGGGTACCTGAATCAGTTCGAAACACCATGCAGCACGAACTGGAGGAGATGTTACAGCTTGGGGTAATCCAGGCCTCTCATAGCCCTTGGGCCTCCCCTGTGGTGTTAGTACCCAAGAAGGATGGGAGTACTCGATTTTGTGTGGACTATCGGCGACTAAACGACCATACCGTCAGCGATCCTTACCCAATGCCTCGTATTGACGAACTTCTAGACCCTGGCTGGGTCCCGATATGTCACTACCTTGGATCTCAGTAAGGGATACTGGCAGATCCCTCTAACGGATGAAGGGAGAGAACGGTCCGCTTTTATAACCCCCTTTGGTCTGTATGAATTTCTAAGCATGCCTTTTGGAATGAAAAATGCCCCAGCCACCTTCCAGAGAATGGTGGACCAGATCCTCCGGGGATGTGGGGACTTTGCTTGTGCCTACTTGGATGATATCGCCGTCTTCAGCCACACATGGGAGGAACATCTGAATCAAGTAGCCATTATTTTGGACCTGATTCTTGCAGCCTGCCTAACTATTCGACCCGATAAATGCCAATTGGGGATGGGGGAAGTCCAGTACCTAGGGCATAGAGTGGGAGGAGGGAAGCTCCGTCCTGAGCCTGCCAAAATCCAGGCTATTAGAGACTGGCCTGTACCCCAAACTAAGAAACAAGTCATGGCTTTTCTGGGCACTGCCAGTTATTACCGAAAATTTGTTTCTCATTTCAGCAGTGTGGCCAAGCCTCTTACCGACCTGACCAAGAAAACAATGCCCCGGCTGGTGATCTGGACCCCAGCCTGTGATGAAGCTTTTAACCGGCTGAAGGACGCTCTGGTCTGCGATCCTGTCCTGGCTGCTCCAGACTACAAGCGGAGATTTATTGTGCAAACGGACGCCTCTGCTTTTGGACTGGGAGCTGTCCTCAGCCAGGTGAATGCAGCTGGGGACGAACACCCCATTGCCTACCTCAGCAGGAAACTGCTGGACCGAGAAGTGGCCTATGCAACTGTTGAAAAAGAATGTCTGGCTGTAGTGTGGGCCCTTAAGAAACTACGGCCGTATCTGTATGGACGGGAATTCACTGTGGTTACTGATCACAATCCCCTCACCTGGATGAACAGAGTCTCTGGGGACAATGGACGATTACTGCGATGGAGCCTGGCTCTGCAGCCCTATAACTTTACCATACAATATAGAAGGGGCAGCCAACACCAAAATGCAGATGGACTGTCCAGGCAAGAGGAGCCTTGAGTCCTGTCAGCCATGCCTGCGTGTACTTAACCAGCGACCTGTAGAGGTCCCTAGTACGTACACAAGTTTGGAGGGGAAGGAATTGTCATGATGTATTTTACCTTCTCACTGTATTTGCTGTAATACTATGTCTTGGGATGTAAGTGACCATACCTTCCCCCAGCCTGTATCATATTGCAATCAGGCTTCAGCAGTAGCTATTGTCATTGATTTGGTGGGGGTTGCATATATATATATTGTTCTTCTCAGCATGGGACTTCTCCAATCTACAACTTGGTAAACAGAACAGAGCCAGCAATCTAAAGTCCATTCATGCATCAAATGGCCAGGGGGAGGTGTGCCCACCTAAGGGGCTGATCCCAGGAGAGAAGAACATGTTAGAGCAGTTAGTTGGGAGCTGAGTTTTGAAGAGGAAGGGAGCGAGATCTGATTCTGCGGACAGATCTCGCCGTCCAGTGGATTGTGTGGGATTTCTGGGACTCTGAAGAGGACTATTTCGTCGTGATTTGGCACTTTGGATTATCGGGAGGTGCCCCCGAATCTGTTTTATTCTGACTTGTCGTGTGCTGTTCCTGTATTCCTGTTAGTAAACCTGTTGGATCATCCTCGGCCTGTTGTCTCTCTTTGCTCTGATGTACACCCCGTCACAGATGTAGACCCAAATAAGATAGTGGGGGGAGATTTTAATGCAGTAGTTTCGAAAGAGGAGGATAGGAGGTATGGCAAGGAACAAGGTAGGCAGAGTAGGAATACAAAGGGTTTGATGGCCAAATTACTGGAAGACACAAATCTGCAGGACAGTTGGAGAACGCAACACCCATATGAACGTGAATTTACACACTACTCACACCCACACGAAGCATGGTCAAGGATAGACTTTATGTTAGTAGACCAAAGACTCTGGCACAGGGTCAAGGATATAGACATAGAGAACATGGTTATATCCGACCACAGCCCGGTGACCTTAGACTTAAATGACAGAATACAGAGGGGCTCGGATTATATATGGAGATTTCCATCATTCTTACTCAAAGATAAAGATTTTATTAAAACATTAAAGGAGTGGTGGGAGGAATATTGCGGCACTAACAGCGGGCACGAGGAAGAGGCAATGCTATTCTGGGAAACAGCGAAAGTAGTATTAAGGGGGAGACTGATGGGGCATGTAGCCAAAATCAGGAAACAGACGCAAAAACATTACCAGGAGGCAAGCACTAGTTTGAGACAGAAATACACAGGGTACCTAGAAAACAAATCCCAAAAAGCAAAAGAAGAGTGGAAGGAAGCAAAACAAGAGTTTGACATGTGGGTAGGAAAACGAGAAGAACTAGTAAGGTCTCAGCAGGAGGTCAACTTGCACCGATTTGGCAACAAGGCAGGTAAACTGCTGGCTAACCTGGCAAAGGGAAGACGACCGTTGACGTTAATAGCTAGTATGACAAGACAGGATGGGACCAAATCGACGAATCCACAGGAGATCAACCAGATCTTGGGGGAATACTATGCCAAACTATATAGTAAGGGGGATGAAAATGGAGAAGGAGGGAGGGAGTGGCTAAAGACATTAGGACTTACACAAATAACCGAGGACGAACTGACTAGACTAAACGAGGACATCACAATAGAGGAATTGCAAACAACAATAGGAGAACTGAGTATACATAAAGCACCGGGGCCTGACGGGTTCAATGGGGAATTCTATAAAGTACTAAAGGAGGAAATATCACCAACGCTGACACGTATGTTTAATAAAATGTTAGGGGGTACGGGAATGTCTAGCCCCCTTAACACTGCATATATAAAACTTTTACCCAAGGGAGATAAAAATTTGGACAATCCAACGAATTATAGACCAATCTCACTAATCAACCAAGACCGTAAACTAGTGGCCAAATTGATGGCCAATCGATTGGCAGAGGTATTACCAAGGCTAATTTCTCCCGCCCAATCGGGGTTTGTAAAGGGGAGAGCAGCTGTGACGAATGTAAGAAAGGCCATGATAGTAATGGACGCCATCAGACACAGGGATCTACAAGGAGGAGAGTTGCCAGCCATGATCACGTTGGATGCTGAAAAAGCATTTGATAATGTGCAGTGGCCATGGCTGGAAACAGTCCTAGATAATATGGGCTTCAGGGGAGCATTCAGAACATTTATAGGTATACTATATGCAAACCCTCAGGCAAGAGTGGCGACACCCGGATTTTTGTCACGACCCTTCTCTCTGACCAAGGGGACGAGACAGGGGTGCCCGCTGTCTCCTCTCTTGTTCAATCTAGCAATTGAGCCATTATCAAAAATGATCAATGGAGGAGATTGCTTTGAGGGCATTAACATTGGAATGGAAAAAGTACATTCAACTCTACAAGCGGACGATATCATATTATTCATGAATAGACCACAGAATGACCTTTTAAAAACAATACAACAGATAGAGAGATTTGGGTCTATGGCAGGTTTTAAATTGAACAAGACAAAATGTGAAATACTGTTTCTGAATGAGCGAACCATGTCATCCCTGAAAACCTATGGAATAGGGGATAACATATGTGGGATACCGATAGCAAAAACCCACCTTAAATACCTGGGGATCCAGATGGGACGCCAGCCTGCCTCCATTTATGAATTAAACTTCAAACCGCTGATACAGAAAATAGAGCGAGAGCTAAAGATGTGGGAGGGGCTGCCGCTATCCCTGCTAGGTAGAAACCACCTCTTAAAAATGATGAGTTTCTCCAAGCTGTTATACCCGATGCAGACTATCCCTATATTATTAAAGCATGCGGATGTAAATAGACTGAATAAAGCATTTACAAGCTTCCTATGGAAGAGAAAAAGACCAAGAATTAGAGCGGAAAAACTAATGCTACCACTGGAAAAGGGAGGAATCAAGATGCCAAATGTGAGAGGCTACAACCTAGCATGCTTGATGAGGCACGTAATAGACTGGCTGAAGAAGACAAATAGCTATTCTAACATAAAATTGGAAAGTGCGTACTGTAGACCATGGGACTTGGGGGCAATATTACACACGTCATTGGCCAATATTCCGAGGAAAATTAAGCACTCCCTGGTATGTAGAGATACGATAATGGCGTGGAAAGCAGTGAGGAAAAAGTTTAACCTGTCCTGGCGAATCTCCAAATACCTAAATATCTGGAATTTTCCGGAATTCCCAGCAGGGAGGAAAAACAAACTATTTCTAGAATGGAGAAATAAGGGGATCGGTGCTGTAAAGGATCTGCTCCATGAAACGGAACATAGGTGGTTGCCCCCTGAGGAGTTGGTGAACAGGTTTGGTGAATGGGCTTTCCCCATTCAAAATCATACAATACAAACAGGTGGAAAAGGGAATAATGGGACTATTGAGGGATGTTAGAAAAGAACAGGTAATTAATGAAATGGACCAATTTATAATGAAGGATAAACAGGAGATTACTATCTCCTCCCTGTACAAAGATCTGAGAACAGCACTGGTACCACTGCACTCTGACCAGGTCTGGGGAGCGTGGGCACGACAACTAAAAGATACAGAGGCAGGGGAAAAGATACGGCAGGGATGGATGAGGATGAGGAAGGAGGTGATTAATGAGGGCTGGAGGGACACAGTTTAGATTAATGCACAGAGCAATTTATGGTTTTAACATCCCTACCAAGCAGACGATGAATAAAATAGAACATTGCCCCAAATGTAAGCAGCCGAAAACGGACTTATACCACGGGATTTGGCAGTGCCCAGAAAGTCAGAAATTTTGGGGAAAAATGAAGACACTTATAGAAAAAGTATGGGAAGTGGAAATGGAACTAGACCCATTGTTATGGATTTTTCCACCACAGGACTAAAGAAAAGGAAGGAGGAGGAGATACACGGGGGACCACGATTCCAAGACTCTTTCATAATATTGCTATGATAGGGAAAAAGGCCCTACTATGCAGATGGCTCGAGGAATCTGTTCCATCAGAGGAAGAGGTGGTCAATCAGATTAAAAAGCTGCTCAATATTGAACAGTTGGAAGCCGAAAGAAATAAGGACGAACTAACGGGAAACTTTTTTAAAAAATGGAAGAGATTTATAGTACAACAGTATGGAGTTGCAGAAATACGGAAAGTGGTATCTCCTTTCACTAATACGGAATGGTACCTACTGGGAGACTTGCAAGGCGCATTGGGAAAGCTGAAAATACACACGCAGTAGAGACACGACAGTAGGACGAGACGAGGGTTTCAGAGAAATAGGGCTTCAAACGGGAATCAGAATATAGAGGAGCTGTGTGTTCTTTCGCGACTTATACCTGGTGTTCTGTGTATTAAAAATGTTGGGGGGGATAAAGTGGGAATAAAAGAGGGCGGGTTAAGACAAGGGTGGGTAAATTGGTAAGGTGAATTTATTCTTGTTCAAATGTTAGATATATTGTAATGATTCTGAAAACTGCAATAAAATTTGTGTTTAAAAAAAAACTGCATTCTTTGCTATTCCTTATGACTTCATCAATAAATTGTATGAATCATTGTTGAACTACATGGATGCAGTCCTTCAAGCTCATGGAAGTCACACAAAATATTAAATATGGCTCTAATAGCACCACGACTTCATTCACCTATGTTATGCAACATATCTTTGTATTAGAAGTTAATTATTTGTTTGAATTCCACATTACTTTCTGTGGGCGACAAAACCTTTGTGTTGCCAAAATTTGACCTTTCTGTGTTCTTTAAATGATCAATATTTCAGCTTTGCAGCAACTTTATTTTCATAACCTCAACCAAATTTCTGAGGGTTTCAGCTTTCAAAAGAGTAATTTATGAAACCAATGGGTGAATTTAAAGTCAGGTTATAAGCTTTTATTTACATAATATGGATAAGCGACAGAACTTCTGTCAGGGACTGTAGACAGAGTGGGAAAAGCATCCAAAACGCACAAAAGAAGTAACATGTTGCTTTTTAGAACGCATGAATTCGGCTACAAATTTCAGCATGAAAATCGCTGCGTTCTAAAACGCAACGTGCGCATAGAATTTGCTTAAGTTACATAGACTTTGCTGGATATGCAGAATGCATGCGTTCACGCTCCAGTGCAAAGCGTTGCGTAAACGCAAGCAAAAGCACACACGTGCGCACATGGCCTCTCTGCATAACTAAGCTGTTAATCACTTGCAATCAAACAGATGTTTCTAGCTTGGTGTGGGTGAAACCTTTCCTAATCCAAAAAGAAGTTACTATTTATTTGTAATGAAGGTCAGAGTTATTTTATATTATGACTAAGGACATACTTCACACCTGAAACAAGTCAGTTTTTTAACTATATTTAGATACATTTTTTATTCTTGATGAAATAAACTTCTAGTTTTTATTCACCGGATGGTAGTGTTACTTTTTCCTCCCCTCCTCTAGTACATACCAGCGCTGGGCGACACCAGCTGGATTATCGTTCTCCAGACCAGGGCTGTGGAGTCGGAGTCGTGGAGTCGGAGTCGGAGCTCATTTTGGTGGAGTCGGAGTCGGAGTATAAAATGCACCGACTCCGACTCCTAAAATATATAATAAATTGGGGACAGTAGTGCAATGCAGAATGTGCTGAATATTTTTTCATAAGAATTTGGGAAAGTTATGAAATGTCCTAAAAAGGGATGTTCTATTTCTGATAAGGCTACATTCACACACAGAGTTTTTGCTGCGTTTTTTGAGGATACGTTTGTCAGCTGCAAAAGCAGATCAGCTTTTTAAAAAACTGCATCACCTGAAAGGTTTTTGAGCTCATAAATAATGCTTTCAATAGCAACAGCAGATCAGAAAAAGGCCACACAAACTGACATGCTCATTCTTTGTGAGGATCGTCACGAAACGATGTGTCTGAATGTCCTATAGGGCCATTTACATGCTGCGACATCGCTAACGATATATCGTCGGGGTCACGGTGTTTGTGACGCACATCCGGCGTCGTTAGCGATATCACAGCGTGTGACAGCTAGGAGCGACCGCAAACGAGCAAAAATACTCACCTTATCGTTGCTCGTTGACACGTCGTTCCTTTCCCATTTATCGTTGCTGTTGCAGGACGCAGGTTGTTTGTCGTTCCTGCGGCAGCACACATCGCTATGTGTGACACCGCAGGAACGAGGAACATCACCGTACCTGCGGCCGCCGACAATGAGGAAGGAAGAAGGTGGGTGGGATGTTCCGCCCGCTCATCTCCGCCCCTCCACTTCTATTTTACGGCTGCCTTGTGACATCGCTGTGACGCCGCATGAACCGCCCCCTTAGAAAGGAGGCGGTTCTCCGGCCACAGCGACGTCGCTAGGCAGGTAAGTCCATGTGACGGCGCCTAGCGATGTTGTGCGCCACGGGCAGCGATTTGCCCGTGATGCACAACCGACGGGGGTGGGTGCTTTCACCAGCGACATCACTAGCGATGTCGCAGCGTGTAAAGCACCCTTATCTTGAAACCCATTGCCTTTGCTGGGATGCCAGAGTCACTGCATTTCACTGAATTATTTTGCCATCAATGTTCGATATGTTTGTAACAAGAAAGAAATTGTTAGCAAGACACTGGCAGTAAAAGATACTAAAGCCCATCACACCAGCCAGTTTCTCCAGGCCTTAGTGGAAAAAGTTCTGTAAGATTAAGAACTCAAAAAAAAGAGGGAAATAATCCCTACAATATCCACTCCCTCCTGTGCTCTACCTAGCCGTGGAGGTTGGAACCCTAAAGATACGTAATGGCGCCCCCACTCCTCGACGACTATCCCTGCTATGACTAGAGATGAGCGCGGTTCGAGGTTCTCCAGTTCGCGGCTCGAGTGATTTTGGGGGCTGTTCTAGATAGAACTAGAACTCGAGCTTTTTGCTAAAGCTCGATAGTTCTAGATACGTTCGAGAACGGTTCTAGCAGCAAAAAGCAGGGCTTTTTACAGCTACAGTGTGCAGGAGCCATCGCTGGCAGCCTGCCAGAAGCTGGTAACCAAGATAAACATCGGGTATCCAAGCAAAGCGCTTTGGTTAGTAACCCGATGTGTATCCTAGTTACGTGCAGGAAGCCCACACTTCCCCGCTCAGTTCGCTCCGCCCCCTCCTGCACGCGGCATGTACACATACATACACACACACACACACACACGTCCCCAGCCATGCAGTCCACGACACTGACGTCCTCCTGGCACTCTGCACACATGGTCCCGCTCGGCTTACCTGCGGTGATGAAGTCCTGACCTCAGCGCTGTCACTGTCCTTCATGGCCGCCGCTTGTCACATCACCTTCTCTCGCTTCCGACTGACTAGCAGTGACGTCACGGGCCTCTCGCGATACTTGGCTGTGAAGGCGGCGGTCATTGAACTCAGTGACAGATGCTATCGGCAGTGCAGGAGATCAGCGCATGTAATGTACCTCGCTGACAGCAGCACTTGTCATGCCCTGCAGTGACCTGGGCTGACCCATTGATGTTAGCTCAGGTCACTGCACTGCTCTCCCAGCCAATGGGGAACATCCTGCTCTTCATTGACTGGGACAGTGTGGATCATCATGGCAACCCCTTGGATTACACCAGACCTGGATTTGTTTTTCTTTCTAATAAATTGGTTAAAGAGGGAATGTATTGGGGAGTGTTTTTTCAAATAAAAATGTGTTTGTCGTCTATTTTTTTTTATTACTGACTGGGTTGGTGATGTCGGATATCTGATAGACGCCTGACCTCACCAACCCCACGGCTTGATGCCAGGTGACATTACACATCTGGTATTAACCCCATATATTACCCCGTTTGCCACCGCACCAGGGCGCGGGATGAGCTGGGGCGAAGCACCAGGATTGGCACATCTAATGGATGCGCCACTTCTGGGGCGGCTGCGGCCTGCTATTTTTAGGCTGGGGAGAGTCCAATAACCATGGACCTCCCTAGTCTGAGAATATCAGACCCCAGCTGTCTGCTTTACCTTGGCTGGTGATCCAATTTTGGGGGGACCCCTACGTGTTTTTTTTTTTTTAATTATTTATTTAATTTAAAATAACAGCGTGGGGTGCCCTCAGTTTTGGATTACCAGCCAAGGTGAGGTTGCCAGCTGTGGTCTGCAGGCTGCAGCCGTCTGCTTTGCCCTAGCTGGCTACAAAAATAGGGGGAACCCTACGTCATTTTTTTTTTTCATTTTTTTGGCTAAATACAAAGCTAAGCACCCCTTAGTGCCACATGAAAAGCACCAAAGGGTGCAAAATTACAAAATGCAGGAGAGTGGGACATTATGTGTCTTTCTGCCATTATAATGACAGAAAAGACTGATATGAAGTGCACAAGCACAAGAAAATCACCAGAGCGCTCTACGCTGTGAAAAGCAGTAGAAAATGGCACTGGAGTGAACATGTGACCGCCTCATGTAGGATGAAGCTATGGATCCTGGGTAAATTTATGCATTTACCCTCCTTCAGTTTTTTTGCAGTACACAAAAAAAACAGAACACGGATGACAAACAGATGACATACGGACCGTCTACGGAACGGAAACGGATGCCACACGGATGCACCCGTGAAAAAAAAACGGACTGTTTTTTGCAGACCGCAAAAATGGATCGGTCGTGTTAATGTAGCCTTATTCTGATCTGCCGTTTATAAACAGCAGGCAGAAATAAGTGAATAACGCCCCCCAGCGTCAGAAAATCTCCGGGGTTTCAGGGCTAGCTGAGACCCTGGAGATCATGATTCAGGACGGTTTTTCCGGTCCCCGCTCACGTGATCACAGGTATACACCGTACACCGATGATCACGTTACAGTAAATGACAGCGCCGGTAAAAAATTATTTATCTCCCATCTGGCATGAACAAACATGATAAATCTCCTCCCCGGTCCCCTTTGGTCCCCCGGTGTCGCCAAAGTGCCCCCCCTGATGCCCTCCCAGAAATCCATGATGGCCGCGCGCACAGCAGCGCGCCGGCTGCATTCACCCTACTCCTCTGATTTCTGTCGCATGTGCCATGACACATGCGAAAGAAAACTCCTCCCCAGGCCCTGCCAGGTCACCCCCTATAACCCCACCGGTGTTCCCCGGTGTCCCTCAGTACCTGTGCAGCGTTGATCCCCCCACGGCCCTCTCCTTCACAATAGATGCTGCCGCATGCACAGAGCGGCTGTCAGCTCAGCTTCCTGTGTTCAGACACAGTGAGTGGTGGTTATGCATCTGTAAGCTAAATGGCCGGCACGGTGGCTCAGTGGTTAGCACTGCAGTATTGCAGCGCTGAGGTCCTGGGTTCAATTCTCAGCAAGGACACCATCTGCAAGGAGTTTGTATGTTCTCCCCGTGTTTGCGTGGGTTTCCTCCGGGTACTCCGGTTTCCTCCCACACTCCAAAGACATACAGCGCTATGGAATTAATAACGCTATATAAATGAATAAATTATTATTATTACTGCAATGCCCTGCTCATGAGGTAAGGAACATAATTGATCAGGAGAGCTATATACTACATTTCCAAATGGAGGGATTTGCTTTTATAGTTTCCCTGCTGAACGACTACCAAACATGAGAGTCCATTATACGCCACAAGAAAACACATCTAAATAGCGAGCTCTGTTGTTAAGTATTCATTCAGCTGGATAACTGGACTTAAAGGGGTATTCCACCTCCAAGATCCTATCCCCAATATATAGTAGGTGGAATAGCAATAATATCAGCAAATACCAATATTTGGAAATGTAGAATAGTTCTCCTGATTAGGCATGCCCTTACCTCATGAGCAGAGCATTGCAGCTTTGGTAGCAACCATTACGACATGGACTCTGCTGCTGTTGACCCGGGGAGAGTGAGTGCACCCACACTCCTCACATGAAGGGTCCGCACTCCTAGAAAAAGGGGGATACGTTCCCTGAGTGTCTCCCTCCCATATTCTAGACGGTCCAGAGTCGTCGTGGGACCCCTTTATTTTTTTCTTACAATAAATTGGTGAAAGAGGAAATGTTTTGGGGACTGTTTTTTCAAATAAATTTCTTTTGTCGATTTTTTTTTTTGTTAGTACTGACAGTTTATGATGTTGGGTATCTAATAGACGCCATGACATCACAAACTGCTGGGCTTGATCTCAGGTGACTTTACAGCTAGTATCAACCCGATTTATTACCCCGTTTGCCACTGCACCAGGGCACGGGATGAGCTGGGGTGAAGCGCCAGGATTGGCGCATCTAGTGGATGCGCCACGTCTGGGGTGCCTGCGGCCTGCTATTTTTAGGCTGTGAAGGCCCAATAACTATGGACCTTCCCACCCTGAGAATACCAGACCACAGCTGTCCGCTTTACCTTGGCTGGTGATCCAATTTGAGGGGGACCCTACTTTTATTGTGTAATTATTAATATTTATAAAATAATTATAAAAAAAAGAGCCTGGGGGGACCTCCACATTGGATCCCCAACCACGGTAAAGCTGCCAGCTGTGGTTTTCAGGCTACAGCCGTCTGCTTTACCCTAGCTGGCTATCAAAAATGGGGGGACCCAACGTCATTTTTTTTTAACTATTTTTTAAATAGAAAAAATTAATGGGCTTCCCTGTATTTTGATTGCCAACCAAGGTAACGGCAGGCAGATGGGGGTGGCAACCCATAGCTGTCTGCTTTATCTGCGCTGAGAATCAAAAATATCGTGGAGCGCTACGTCATTTTTTTTAAAGATTTATTTTTACAGCACTGTGATGTCCAGCAATCAAAATACAGGGAAGCCCATTTTGTTTTTAGTTATTTAAATAAATAATTAAAAAACATATATGTGGGCTCCCGCTGCATTTTTTGTATTGCTAGCTAAGGGTAATCCAAGCAGCTACTGGCTGCTAACCCCCACTGCTTGGTGTTACCTTCACTGGCAATGGAAAATCCAGGGAAGCATTTTTTATTTTTTTTGCCAAAAAACTACAAAAAAAGGATGTGAGCTTCGCCATATTTTTGTATACTAGCCAGGTATAGCAGGCAGGTGCTGGAAGAGTTGGATACAGCGCCAGAAGATGGTGCTTCTATGAAAGTGCCATTTTCTGAGGCGGCTGCAGACTGCAATTCGCAGCAGTGGGGCCCAGAAAGCTCAGGCCAACCTGTGCTGAGGATTCCAATCCCCAGCTGCCTAGTTGTACCTGGCTGGACACAAAAATGGGGCGAAGCCTATGTCATTTGTTTTCTAATTATTTCATGAAATTCATGAAATAATAAAAAAATGGCTTCCCTTTATTTTTGGTTCCCAGCCGGGTACAAATAGGCAACTGGGGGTTGGGGGCAGCCGTAACTGCCTGCTGTACCTGGCTAGCATACAAAAATATGGCGAAGCCCACATAATTTTTTCAGGGGGCAAAAAACTTCTGCATACAGTCCTGGATGGAGTATGCTGAGCCTTGTAGTTTTGCAGCTGCTGTCTGTCTGTATGGAGAAGAGCAGACAGTAGGTGCAGAACTACAAGGCTCAGCATACTCCATCCAGGACTGTATGCAGAAGTTTTTTGCCCACCAAAAAAATTACGTGGGCTTCGCCATATTTTTGTATGCTAGCCAGGTACAGCAGGCAGCCACGGGCTGCCTCCAACCCCCAGTTGCCTATTTGTACCTGGCTGGGAACCAAAAATATAGGGAAGCCCGTTTTTTTTAATTATTTCACTTATTTCATGAAATAATTAAAAAACAAATGACGTGGGCTTCGCCCCATTTTTGTGTCCAGCCGGGTACAACTAGGCAGCTGGGGA
Source organism: Anomaloglossus baeobatrachus (assembly GCF_048569485.1). Lineage (NCBI taxonomy): Eukaryota > Metazoa > Chordata > Amphibia > Anura > Aromobatidae > Anomaloglossus > Anomaloglossus baeobatrachus. The sequence continues at coordinate 608,341,627 of NC_134354.1, forward strand.
TTGGAATCCGCAGCACAGGTTAGCCCGAGGTTTCTGGGCGCCTCTGCTGCCAATTACAGTCCACAGCCGCCCCAGAAAATGTTGCTTTCATAGAAGCGCCATCATCTGGCGCTGTATCCAACTCTTCCAACAGCCCTGAAGCCGGGTGGCTTGTTGGGTAATAATGAGTTAATACTAGCTAGTATTAAGCCAGAGATTCTTAATGTCAGGCACGTTTGACCCGGCCATTAAGAATCTCCAATAAAGGGTTAAAAAAAAAGACACCACACAGAGAAAAAATACTTTAATAGAAATAAATACACAGACACATTAGAGACTCCATCTTTATTACCCCCTGTCAGCCCTCCACGATCCATGGTCTTCTGTCTTTCTCATTCAACAAATGCAGCTCTGCTCCATCACTGCTGTATGGGGGAAGACGCTGCTGCTCCCCGTGCAGCCTTCACTCCGTGAAGGCTGCACGGGAAGCAGCGTGCAGCCTTCACTCCGTGAGTAATCAGTGCTGCTGGCTGTCAGCGGTAACGCTGACAGACGCGTTACCATAGCAACGGTGCTCCCGGAGCCGCGGTTAGCGGTGACGTCACCGCTAACTGCGTTGCTATGGCAACGGTGATCTCCGTTAATGACCGGCTGTGTCAGCCGGTCCCTAACGGAACGGGGAGTCGACCGTGTGCTAGAGCATGTCGCCGGTACATGGCGATACACAAATGTGCACCGTGTACCGGAGAAATGCACTCGCAGGTCCTACATGACGCGTCATAGTCATGTGACCAGTCTGTAGCCAATGAGATAATAGCCACATGACTGGTCACATGGCTATTTTGACGTCACGATAGGTCCTGCATCACTGCTGGCAGTGCTGGTCACCGGGAGGATTCAGCGATCATCGGATGGAATAGCGGCAGGAGACAGAGTGCAGGAGGGATCGCGGGGACCGGTAAGTGTTATGGCAATGTTTATTAACTGTTTGTGTACATTTATCATGCATTTTTATGTGTTTGTGATTGCCTCCCATTATATCCTATAGGTTCGAGTTTGGTTCGTCGAACCGAACTCGAACCAGACCTCCGTTCGGCGAACCGAACTCGAGCCGAACCACGGCCAGTTCGCTCATCTCTAGCTATGACCCTATGAGTCCCTAGCCAAAAAGATAAAGTGCAGTGCATATAATTAAAGTGCAGTGCAAAACCATAAAGTGATATTGTGCCAGGAAAGAAACACAATCAACCTCTAAAGATAAGAGGCCGCAAAACTTTCTCAATAAATTCTCAATATACCAGGAATGTAATACTTAGCTTATGCTGCCTCAACGCGTTTCCACATTTCATGGTTCATCAGGAGGCCGATATCCATCTATTGTGGTATGATAAACCTGTGGCAGTCAGGATGCTGCCAGATTCACATGATGCTAAGGGGGCCACCAGGTGATTAATTTCCCTTATAACCCCTCAGGTGTCCTCCAAGTCCAGGTGCTAGCCAATAAGCATTAAGGTTTCCAATTGATTGGAAACCTTAATGCTTATTGGCTAGCACCTGGACTGTGCACTTAATCACCTATTCACATAAATGTGGTAACATATCTTTTAGAATCAAATTAAGAATAAATGTTAAGTTTTAGATAGGGTTATGATAGTTGTATGTACATCCCTAAACTAGTGGAATTAATTTTTTTAAGATTACGAACTCAAAAAAGAACAGGTTCTTGCCATTGTAAAGGACAATGCTTCAAACTTGATAAGTACAATAAAACTGATGAATGAGAGTAAAGCAGGTTTTACACGCTGTGACATCGCTAGCCGATGCTAGCGATGCTGAGCGTGATAGCACGACCCCCCGTCGTATGGCCGATATGTGGTGATCACTGCGGTAGCGAACATTATCGCTACGGCAGTGTCACATGCACTTACCTGCCCTGCGTCGTTGCTGTGACCGGCGATCCACCTCCTTTCTAAGGGGGCGGTTCGTTCAGCGTCACAGCGACGTCAAAGCAGCGTCACTGAACCGCCACCCAATAGAAAAGGAGGGACGGAGATGAGCGACCGGAACATCCCGCCCACCTCCTTCCTTCCTCCTTTTCCGGTGGAGGCAGGTAAAGAGATGTCTGTCGCTCCAGCGGTGTCACACACAGCGATGTGTGCTGCCGCAGGAATGAGGAACAACATCGTACCTGTCGCTGCAGCGATATTATGGAAATGAGTGACGTGACGAGCAACGATTTTTGACGTTTTTGTACTCGTTGTTTGTCGCTCATTTGCGTTACACGCTGCGATGTCGGTAACGGTGCCGAATGTGCGTCACTAACGACATGACCCCGACGATATCTTCTCGTTGCCGATGTCTTAACGTGTAAAGCCCGCTTAATGAACAACATCTAGAACAAAATGTAGGATTCAGTATGTGTGAGATGGAAGGCCACAGTGCTGTTCATGTAAGGCTACTTTCACACATCAGTTTTTTGCCATCAGGTACAATCCGGAAAAAAAAGGATAAACCGGATCCGGTATCGCATCCGGTTTATCCCCATAGACTTGCATTGTAACCAGATTGTACCTGATTGCTTTGCGGTGCATCTGGTTTTTTCCGGATGCGGCAAAATAATTAAATGCGGCGGCCGGATAGAACGTGTCATGTAACGTTTTTTTGCCCCTTAAAAAAACCGCATTCTGCCGGATCCGGTACAATGCGGCATTGTATACAATGGTTGTCTATGCATGCCGGATCCGGCGCAATGCGGTTTAAACCGGATGCGGTGACCGCATCCGGTTTGGTAAACAGAGCATGCGCAAATTTTTTTTTCATCATCACAAAACTTATAAAAGGATCCAGCACATTCTACACACCTCCTGCCGTTCGTTCCTGACTTCAAGTTCTGCTGTCCTCCAGTCCAGTGCTCCAGGGAAGAGGTAATGTCCACAGTACTGTCCACAGATCACTGTTCTGAGCTGCGTACATGTACTTAGACATTTTTTTATTTTTTTTTACAGGTGCAGTGTTGCGGTCAGCAAATAGTTTGGTCCAGCCAGTTGGTGTGTACGTTCTGTTCTGTCCCGGTGTGCGTTTCTGGGGAGTACATTGTTCCTGAGGTAATGTCCACAGTACTGTCCACAGATCACTGTTCTGAGCTGCGTACATGTACTTAGACATTTTTTTTTTTTTTTTTTACAGGTGCAGTGTTGCAGTCAGCAAATAGTTTGGTCCAGCCAGTTGGTGTGTACGTTCTGTTCTGTCCCGGTGTGCGTTTCTGGGGAGTACATTGTTCCTGAGGTAATGTCCACAGTACTGTCCACAGATCACTGTTCGGAGCTGCGTACATGTACTTAGACATTTTTTTTTTTTTTTTTTTACAGGTGCAGTGTTGCGGTCAGCAAATAGTTTGGTCCAGCCAGTTGGTGTGTACGTTCTGTTCTGTCCCGGTGTGCGTTTCTGGGGAGTACATTGTTCCTGAGGTAATGTCCACAGTACTGTCCACAGATCACTGTTCTGAGCTGCGTACATGTACTTAGACATTTTTTTTTTTTTTTTTACAGGTGCAGTGTTGCAGTCAGCAAATAGTTTGGTCCAGCCAGTTGGTGTGTACGTTCTGTTCTGTCCCGGTGTGCGTTTCTGGGGAGTACATTGTTCCTGAGGTAATGTCCACAGTACTGTCCACAGATCACTGTTCGGAGCTGCGTACATGTACTTAGACATTTTTTTTTTTTTTTTTTACAGGTGCAGTGTTGCAGTCAGCAAATAGTTTGGTCCAGCCAGTTGGTGTGTACGTTCTGTTCTGTCCCGGTGTGCGTTTCTGGGGAGTACATTGTTCCTGAGGTAATGTCCACAGTACTGTCCACAGATCACTGTTCGGAGCTGCGTACATGTACTTAGACATTTTTTTTTTTTTTTTTTACAGGTGCAGTGTTGCAGTCAGCAAATAGTTTGGTCCAGCCAGTTGGTGTGTACGTTCTGTTCTGTCCCGGTGTGCGTTTCTGGGGAGTACATTGTTCCTGAGGTAATGTCCACAGTACTGTCCACAGATCACTGTTCGGAGCTGCGTACATGTACTTAGACTTTTTTTTTTTTTTTTTTACAGGTGCAGTGTTGCAGTCAGCAAATAGTTTGGTCCAGCCAGTTGGTGTGTACGTTCTGTTCTGTCCCGGTGTGCGTTTCTGGGGATTACATTGTTCCTGAGGTAATGTCCACAGTACTGTCCACAGATCACTGTTCGGAGCTGCGTACATGTACTTAGACATTTTTTTTTTTTTTTTTTACAGGTGCAGTGTTGCAGTCAGCAAATAGTTTGGTCCAGCCAGTTGGTGTGTACGTTCTGTTCTGTCCCGGTGTGCGTTTCTGGGGAGTACATTGTTCCTGAGGTAATGTCCACAGTACTGTCCACAGATCACTGTTCTGAGCTGCGTACATGTACTTAGACATTTTTTTTTTTTTTTTTACAGGTGCAGTGTTGCGGTCAGCAAATAGTTTGGTCCAGCCAGTTGGTGTGTACGTTCTGTTCTGTCCCGGTGTGCGTTTCTGGGGAGTACATTGTTCCTGAGGTAATGTCCACAGTACTGTCCACAGATCACTGTTCTGAGCTGCGTACATGTACTTAGACATTTTTTTTTTTTTTTTTACAGGTGCAGTGTTGCGGTCAGCAAATAGTTTGGTCCAGCCAGTTGGTGTGTAAGCGAGGCCTGTAATAAAAAAAGAGATGTCGTCTTCTGGTAGCCCGCCCTCCTGTTCACAAACTGAGGTATATATTTTTTTTTTTTGTTGTTTTTTTAAAAAAAAAAAAAAAAATTTTTTAAATAAACTAAATTTACACAGGTTGCAGAAACATCACAGGAGATGCTGCCAGAAGAGGACGGAAGGGGTGGAGAAATCCACGGAGCGGGCGGTCATAGTGTAAGTTTCATACAGGAATTGTTTACCACAGCACACCAAACACATAAGTAAATAATGTTTTTTTTTTTTATTTACTAAAGGCTTCAACTTCTAGGGCTCACGATAGAGCTCCCCCAAGACCGTCCCAGAGTCGTCGTCGAGGTGGCGGTGGTCAGAGTGTAAGAATTTTTTTTTTTTTTTTTTTTTTTTTCATGTCTGTGTGAATTTCTGTCTAATTTTTTTTTTTTTTTTAATTTCTTTTTTCTTTCTTTGAACAGGCATCACAGCGTGCTCCCGATTCTGATGGTGAGGAGGCCGGATTTATCAACATCGACCTCCTCATCGATGAAGTTAGAGAGAGGGAGCCGCTGTGGAACATGGCTGACCGCCGCCACGCTGATTCTATCGTAACCCGTCGACTCTGGGACGAGGTATGCCACGCAGCGATAGAAGGTTGGGGGGAGCTCAATTCTCGTGGCCAGAAGAAAATACGTAAGTATTCACAGTTCAGTAGGTTATGCTGCAGGATGTAATGTGTTGTATACTAACCACTTTGTGCTTTCCACTTTCAGGTGACAAACTTCAGAAGCGGTGGCGGTCTATCAGGGATCGCTTCAAAAAGGAGTTGAATCAAGAGATGCAGGCCCCGAGTGGATCCGGAGGACGCAGATCGAAATACCGTTATTTTAGAGCGTTGTCGTTCCTCCGGACAACTATGGTGTGCAGAAGGTAAATATTCCCCACAATATGTACAAAGTATAATATTTTATGTCTGATTTTTTTTGCCTTTTTTTTTAGTCAGTGGCAATGTATAGCAATTAAATTAATTATTGTTTTGTTTTTCCTCTTTTTTACAGCACCGTCTGCAGCACTCGGGAGCCTGCATCGAACCCGACAGGAGCGATCCCTGAACAGTCCGCCACTGGGGAACACAGGCACAGACCCCACCCATCTGAACCTTCCCTTTCATCTACATCTGTCCCATCCACCTGCGCTGGAGCTTCCCGTGAGACTTCATTACCTGAAGCTGCTGGTGACGAGATAGCTTTTCCCCTACCCCACCCCTCTGACACTGCTGCCCTCAGTAGAACACCTTTGGGTTCTGGGCGTCAGCGTCATAGGGGTCAGGAAAGGAACTATGCGCCCGAGTTCTTGCATCTAAATGCAGCCTTCCAGAACGCCATTAAATTATTAGCAGAACAATCTAGTTCTGGTTTTAGCTTCATGAAGGCCAATATGGATAAAAATACACACGAATTGTGCACGCGTCTGGACAGGCTGCATTTAGATGCAAGTAAATCACCCAATCATTGTTTTTTTCAAGCCGTACTCGAGCGCATGGAAAAGCTATCTCCTGACCAGCAGATGCATGTAATGCAAGCCACACAGCAGGCTCTGGCGCAGGTTTCCTCCCAACCACCTCCACCCACCCCTCCTCCAGCACCTGCCCCCCCTCCAGCCATTGTCCCTACTCCCCCTGCTGCCCAGTACCAGCCTGCTGCCCAGTACCAGCCTGCTGACCAGTACAAGCCTGCTGCCCAGTACCAGCCTGCTGCCCAGTACCAGCTCCCAACCACATCTGCCCCTACACTTCCTACCCACTACCACATCTCGCCTTCCACACCCATCATGACCCCAACTCAAGCCACTAATTCACCCGCCACCTCTTCTGTCTCCCAATCCCTCCACTCCACCCCTCAATCCTTACCAAATCCCATCCCATCTCCTGGTTTCCCTCTTGGTTTCTCAACCACACCTTCACCTTCTGTTACTTCCCCACCACCACCACCAACACCACTTTCCACCCTCCATACTCCCACTGTGCGTGTGTTCCCATCTGTCAGCCCCTCCAGTACTATCTCCACCCCAAGCCCAAGATATACAAATTTATAATTTATTTATCTATGTAATAAAAAATAAAAGATTTTTGTTGAAAAGTATTTATTTGTTCTTGTTTTTTTTGGGGGGGAATATTATTTTGCAAGTTAAGTTAATAATAAGGTAATACAAAAACATAACATGTTCTAATTTGACGGTGTAAAAATTACAAATTTTTAAAGAGATTCAAAGATTAAAATTAACAAGGTTAACAAGATATTTTTTAATTTATTTTTAACTATTTTTATTTGTTATAAAACTAAAGAAAAATCTTATACCATTTGATCTTGCCAATCTACTCTACCTTCTGGGGACACAAAATAGTCAGCATATTTGTCACGTATTGTTGAACAGGCAACACTACTCCTAAATCCAGGACTGGTGTAGTCAGTCAAAGAGGTGGATTCCAAACTCTGGTCATCCAAGGACAAAGGTTCCTTTGTTAAAACAAAATTGTGTAGTACCACACATGCTTTCACTATTTCATCAACAGTTTCAATGTTTAAATTAATCGCTGTTAACAACACTCGCCATTTGCTGGTTAGTATCCCAAAGGAGCATTCCACCATTCTTCTGGCTCTGGATAATCGGTAATTATATATTTTTTGTGTTTGCGTCAATCCACGGCTTGCATATGGCTTTAATAGATGTTGGAAGAGTTGAAAGGCTTCGTCGGCCACAAAAACAAAGGGCATTGGGGGCTCACATGTGCCAGGAAGAGGTCTTGCAGGAGGGAAATCAAAAGTATTTCCATAGATTCGCCGCCCCATTGGGGACATTTTAAAGACCTGAGAGTCATTGGATCTCCCATATGCGCCAATGTCCACTGAGATAAATTTGTAGTCCGCATCCGTTATTGCCATTAGGACAATTGAGAAATACTTTTTATAATTGTAGTATTCAGACCCCGAAGCTGCAGGTTTCACAATTCTTATATGTTTGCCGTCCACTGAGCCAAGGCAATTTGGAAACTGACAAATGTTGTAGTATTGTTCGGCAATTGCAAGCCATCTGTCCCTGGTGGGCTGGGGGATGAAATCCTCATGGAGGCAATCCCACAAGGCTTGGCAAGTGTCTCTAATGATTCCCGAGATGGTGGAAATTCCTAGTCGAAACTGGTAGTGAAGGGACGAAAGCGACTCTCCAGTTGCAAGGAATCTGTAAAGGAAAGACAATAATTATAAAAAAATAATAGCAAACACATTACAGTTAAAAGTCAATTTAACAGGAGGATACAATTAAAAAAAAAAACTTACCTAAGCGTAACCAGCAAACGCTCCTCGGGTGTTATAGAGAACCGGCTGTAGGTGTCCGTTTTACGTATGTTGTCCGCAACAAGGCCAAGGAGGACGTCAAAATTATTCACTGCCATCCGGACATAGCTTGTGAATTTTTCATTGTTTCCACGGAGCTCCAGGTATAGGGTTGAAAACACCCCACGTGTCAGTCTCTGGGCAGTCAGGGGATGGATCCAAAAGCGTCGATGTCGCTGACGCCTCAGTCGCTGTCGCTCCTTTTCTCTGACGATGATACCCAAGCGATTTGCCTCAAATATAAAATCTGCAGTGATCTTTGTGATATTTGCAAGAATAACATCCATGGTTTCTGCTTGTCTCTGTCTTCATTCTGTAATATATGCTTCAAAATACTGTATATATACCATATTTTCCCAATAGCCAATCAGAATACGGAACGCGTTAATTGTTTGTTTAGTGTTTAAAAAACGGATCCGTAAAAAAACGGACAGAACGGATGCAAAACGGATGCAAGCCGGACCCACCGGATCCGTTTTATTCCGGATCCGTTCCCAACGGATCCGCTTAAAACCGGATCCGGTGGGTCCGGTTTGCACAACAAAACCGGAAACGTTGGATACGGAAGAAAAAGGACTGTACCTGAATACAGAAAACTGATGTGTGAAAGTAGCCTAACTGAGAAGCAAACAGATATTACAACAGAAGAACAGCAAAATGATACTTTAGGATTAGATGATCTTGTTGAAGCTGCTTCAAAACACTTTCATATTCATCACATGCGCTGTGTTGTACACACGCTGCAGCTGGCAATAAGTGATAGTCTGCAAGAGGGACCCCAGTTTCACACATCCGGCTTTTCACCGGTTTGGTGGATGCGGCGCACTCCAGTACAGTGTATACAGTACAGTGGCAGCACGACAAACGCCGGTCACATGCTGTCATGTGACCGGAGAATGTGATCCGGAAGTTGCGGCGCTGCCACTGTACTGTATCGTACTGAACTGGCATGCGCCGCATCCGCCAAACCGGCGAAAAGCCGGATGTGTGAAACTGGGCAGACATGCTGGAAATCTGATTGAAAAAGTGAGGAAGTTGGTTATTGCCACCAGAACCCCTAAAATTGATTCCATCTTGAAGAGACATGCTGGGAAAGGGGCAATTGTTGATCAAGCCACTCCGTGAGGCAGCACTTATTTAATGACTTAGCGATTGTTTGAACTAAAATTGTTTCTGATAGATATGGTGAACCCTCAAGTAACATTAAATGAAGGTCAATGGACACAGGTGGCTGAATTGAAGGAATTGCTTATTCACCCATCAATTTACCATGACTAAAAAATTACAAGCTGAGGATTTAACTCCTGGCATTTTCATAAGGGAGTGGAAGAACTTGCTATTTTGCCTGTCCCAAAGAGGAAGTTTAATCCCAGATGGCATTTCTGCTTCAATGAAATGGAGAGAGACACAGCTATTGGAAAATAAAATCCTTCTGGCAGCTGTTTATGTGGACCCAAGTCATCGTATACTGCTTGATGATCAACAGCTTGCTAAAGGAAAAGAAGGTTTGAGTGAGGTAGCAGTTAAGATGAGCAGCTACAGGACTGCCAGGTGCAAGAGGACTTGGGGCCTGACAGTGCTACTGCTGCTATGTATTCATCCTCATCAGATGAGGAGTTTAACTCTGACAAGTATTTGGATGAAATGAAGCAGGCAAAGTGTTGCTGCAAGGTAAAAGATTTCACTCCGTCTCCTATTGCAAGCAGATTGACCAGATTTCAGTAAAATTTTCCACTTGCTCTCAAAATAATAGAAAAATTCAACCGTTCATCAAAACTGACTGTACATGAGGCAATTCCTTTATACCCAGAAATTGTTAGAGATGTTGCCCATGTGGGTACGGCTTTGCCTCCAACCCAAGTTACTGTGGAAAGGTTCTTCTCTAGCTTAAAATTATTAGGTCAAATTTGAGGTCATCTGCGAAGGAGGATCTGATGGAAGCAATTCTATTTCTTAGAACAAATTCATAGACTGCACAAATGTTATTTAGTATGTTTTTTTTGAAAACTGTTTTTTTGCCACTTACATAGTGTATTACATAGTGTTATATATAACACTATGTAATACACTATGTAAGTGGCAAAAAACAGTTTTCAACAAAAACATACTAAATAATATTTAGTATATTGCTTATATTTTAATGAAAAATGTATTGTAGTGCAATGTGACCTTCAGACATTTAATCTTTTATATGATACAATAATCAAGATATTTAGATAGAACATAAAATATATTTATTGGAATACAACTTTAAAACACAAAAAACTAATAAATTGTAAATATGTAATACAATATGTAATTATATATATATATATATATATATATATTATATATATACATGCATACACACACAAGATATATATGTAATCTACTGTATATTACATAGTGTATTACATATTTACAATTTATTACAGTTTTTTGTGTTCTAAAGTTGTATTCCAGTAAATATATTTTATGTTATATCCAAATATCTTTATTATTGTATCATAAAAATTATTAAATGTCTGATGTTCACATACACATGTTCATATACTACAATAAATTTTTCACTTAATAATAAGCAATATATGTAGGAGTCAGAGTCGGAGTCTTGGACTCAGAGTCGCAGTCGGTGCAAGGGAAATTGAGGAGTCGGAGTCGAAGGTTTGTCTTACCGACTCCACAGCCCTGCTCCAGACACTGTATTCAGCAGCCTTCTTTAGATCAAGAGGAGTGTGGTGAGTTCAGTTTTTCTTTTCTATGTTCTTCTGCATATTTTTGATGCTAATTATATGGTGAGGACACAGGAGAGGTTTTCTTCTGATGATTCTTTCATGAAGACCATATTTGTGTGGGTGTCTCTGAACAGTACAACAATGTATCACAACTCCAAAGTCTGCTAAATCTTTATGAAGTGGGGGTTCTGATTGCCTCTCTACCAATCCAACAAGCAGCTTTCACAGAAATTTTGCTTGGTCTTTTTAGACCTTATCTTAAAATGAACTGTTTGAGTTAACTGACATTTTTTAATTATGTTTTGAACTTAGAAAAGGGCAACTTGAAAATGCTTTACTATCTTTTTATAGCCTTCTCCTGCTTTGTGGGCCTGCACCATTTTCATTTTCAGAGTGCTAGGCAGCTGCTTATAAGAACCCATGGCTGCAGTTTTTTGGCACAAGGTTAAAGGAGGCTGGGTTTTTATAAAGGTGTGAAATTTGCATCACCTGGCCTTTCTTAAAGATGATTGTGAACAATCCATAACCCTAACAGGCTAATTAAGGTCTGAAATCTTGGTCAAAGTTATCTGTGCACACAAATCTCCAAGGGTGGTCAAATTTTTGCATCAACCCATTCTTCTTTTTGTAATTTTTAAAATGTAAAAGATGAAAATAAATCTATGATCTTTAACTTTATACCTTTTGGAGATCATTTCATCTTCAACTTGCTTAACTGTTCAATAATAACAGTAATTTTGACCAGAGGTGCCCAAACGTTTGCATGTGACTGTATTCATTTTGTCAGGGCCAGGCGGTCGGGCAGACCCAGGAGGTGGATCCACTGGGCCGAACTCTAAGATGGTGGTAAGGAGTCCGGTAGCTGAAGCACTATGGGCAGTAGAACAGTCCGTGCCAGTGAGTGTAACGAAGGAGTCCCTGGGACCGCGGAGTCACAGATGGTAGTCCGGGTGACGTAGCTCAGGTTCGGAAGCCGAGGTGATGTCAGGCGGGGTCCGGAACCTTTGGAGCGAGATGACGGGTCACCGCAGGGATCCGAGATGGTACGGACTGTCAGATGGCAGACGGACAGCGTGCGGGGTTCGGGATTCAGCAGGACCGGATGGCGAGGCAGGATCAGCTCTAGAAGAGAGATACGTGAGTATGGCAAGACGACACAAGGAGACCTGACTCCTAGCTTGGAAAACACGAAGATCAGGCCCCGCCCTCTTGGACAATACACCCCTTTATACCCTGTACCTGTTTAGCCTCATTTCCTGTTAATGGACGCTGGCCCTTTAAGAAAGGGTCAGTGACCGCGCGCGCGCCCTAATGCGCATGCGCGCAGCCCGGGTGCCAGAAGCCAGGGAAGGAGGCTGAGAAGAGGACGCAGGGGAGCCAGCCAGGGCCTGGGAGGCCGTCGGGCGCCGCGATCGGAGACCAGGGGGCCTGGGAAGGACGGGCACCGGAGCCAAGGACCCGGGGAGCGTGGCAGGTGAGCCGGGGAGCGGGGCTGAGGACCCGGGGAGCGGAGCGGAGGACCCGGGGAGGGGAGCCAAGGACCCGGGGAGCGTGACAGTACACCCCCCCCACGCCCCCCTCCCCGCAACCGGGACATGAAGGCACGGATCAGAGGAGTGCCCACGTTCTCCCTGGGCTCCCAGGACCTATCCTCAGGACCATACCCCTCCCAGTCCATCAGGAAGAACTGTCGGCCTCGAACAGTCTTCATGGCCACGATATCCCTTACCGCATAGATGTCGTCATCGGCAATAGGTGGAGGAGCCGGACTGGCAGCAGCGGAGAAGGGACCAAGGACAACCGGCTTGAGCAGGGAGACGTGGAATGAGTTGGGTATCCTCATCGTGGCCGGGAGCTGTAGCTTGTAGGAGACCTCATTGATCTTGCAGAGGACCTTAAACGGCCCGATGTAGCGAGGGCCCAGCTTGTAGGAAGGTATCTTCAATCGGATGTATTGGGAAGCAAGCCAGACCAGGTCACCAGGAGAGAAACACGGAGGGTCCAGGCACCTCTTGTCGGCGTGTTTCTTCATCCGCTGGGAAGCGCGTCCAAGGGACGCCTTGACAGAGTCCCAAATGGTAGCGAAGTCACGGGCTACAGTATCAGCCGCAGGGACATCCGAAGAAGGGGATATAGGCAATGGAACGGAGGGCTGAAGTCCGTAAACGACATGGAAGGGAGATTTGGAGGACGACTCACTGATGTGGTGGTTATGTGAGAATTCAGCCCAAGGCAGAAGCGTGGACCAGTCGTCGTGATGGGTGTTGACATAGTGACGTAAGAAGGATGTCAAGATTTGATTGATCCTCTCCACTTGGCCATTAGACTGAGGATGGTAGGCGGAAGAAAAGTCCAGAGTTACTCCCAGATGTTTGCAGAGCGCCCTCCAGAAGCGGGAGGTGAACTGAGTTCCTCTGTCGGACACGATGTGGGATGGAAAGCCATGCAAGCGGAAGATGTGATGGATATAGGCTTCCGCGAGTTCCTGAGCAGAGGGCAGTCCAGCCATGGGGATGAAGTGAGCCATTTTGGAGAACCGGTCCACCACGACCCATATGACTGTGTGTCCAGAGGATAATGGCAAGTCCGTAATAAAATCCATCGCTATGTGTTGCCACGGAACTGAGGGTATAGGCAGAGGCAGAAGACGGCCATAGGGCAGGTGTTTGGGCGTCTTGTTTCTGGCACAAGAGGAGCAGGCAGAGACAAAAGCAGCGACGTCCGTGCGAAGGGATGGCCACCAGTAATGGCGTACAATCGCACCCCATGTTCTCTTCTGGCCTGCATGACCGGCTGTTTTTGAGGCATGACCCCAGTGTAACACTTTTTGCCTGTCAGTCTCAGAGACATAGGTCTTTCCGGGCGGTATCTGGGCCAGGGTGACAGGGGCCACCGAAATGATCTTGCTAGGAGAGATGATGGGTTGGGTAGTCTCTTCCTCCTGCTCCATGGGCATGAAAGACCTAGACAAAGCATCAGCGCGTACGTTCTTGTCCGCGGGTCGGAAATGGAGCTGGAAGTCAAACCTGGCAAAGAATAGGGACCACCTGGCTTGCCGTGGGTTCAGTCGCTGAGCGGACCGCAGGTATTCCAGGTTCTTGTGGTCCGTGTAGATAATCACGGGGTACACTGCTCCTTCCAGGAGGTAGCGCCACTCCTCCAGAGCCAGTTTGACCTCCAATAGTTCTCGGTCACCGATGGTGTAATTACGTTCAGGCGCTGAGAAGCTCTTGGAGAAGAAACCGCACGTCACCATCTTGCCGGAGGAGGACTTCTGCATGAGCACTGCTCCGGCTCCCGAGGAGGAGGCATCCACCTCCAAGGTGAACTGGCGGTTTAACTCCGGACGGTGGAGTACAGGAGCGGAGGCAAATGCTCGCTTCAGTGAGCAAAACGCGGCGTCGGCCGCAGGTGACCAGTCCTTTGGATTAGCCTCCTTTTTGGTCAAAGCGGAGAGAGGAGCAGTCAGGGCAGAGAAGTGAGGGATAAACTGGCGGTAGTAGTTGGCGAATCCCAGGAACCGTTGGATTGCCTTCAGTCCAGAAGGGGGAGGCCAGTTGAGTATGGAGGAGACCTTCTTTGGATCCATCTGCAGTCCAGTGCCCGAGATGATGTATCCCAGGAAAGGGAGAGAAGACTGCTCAAAGACACACTTCTCATATTTGGCGTAGAGACGATTCTCTCTCAGTCTTTGTAAAACCAGCTGTACGTTCTCTCTGTGGGTCTGGAGGTCCGGAGAGAAGATAAGGATGTCATCCAGATAAACTACTACACAGATGTAGAGGAGGTCCCGGAATATGTCGTTCACCAATTCTTGGAAGACTGCTGGTGCGTTACACAGGCCGAAGGGCATCACGCAGTATTCATAATGCCCATCGCGAGTATTAAACGCGGTCTTCCATTCGTCCCCAGAGCGGATACGAACTAGGTTGTAGGCACCCCGAAGATCCAGCTTGGTGAACACACGGGCTCCTCTGAGCCGGTCGAACAATTCGGGGATGAGCGGCAGAGGGTACTTGTTTTTTACGGTGATCTGATTCAGACCCCGGTAGTCGATGCATGGGCGTAGGTCACCCTCTTTCTTCTTAACGAAGAAGAAGCCTGCTCCCGCAGGAGAGGAGGATCTCCGGATGAATCCCTTTGCCAGGCTTTCTGTGATGTAGGTGGACATGGCCCTGGTTTCGGCTGGAGACAACGGATATATCCGTCCTCGAGGCGGTGTTGTTCCTGGGAGCAGGTCGATGGCACAATCGTAGGGACGGTGTGGCGGAAGTACCTCAGACTCCTTCTTGTCAAAAACGTCTGTGAAGGACCAATAGGCCGAAGGCAGTTCCGGTAGGTTCTCTGGAACCGGAGGTCGTCGGATGGGTTGTATGGACTTCAGACACTTCTCATGACAAGCAGGACCCCATCGGGTGATTTCGCCAGTACCCCAGCTGACCGATGGTTCGTGTGTCCGCAACCAGGGAAGTCCCAGCAGGATTTGATGGGACATGTGTGGAAGGACGTAGAGAGCGATGTTCTCGGTGTGCAGGGCACCGATACGCAGTTCGACCGGACTGGTGACCCAGGAGATGGTATCAGAGAGGGGTCTCCCATCCACAGAGGCAATCACAAGGGGCTTCTCGAGTGGAGTAACAGGCAGCTGGTACTTGTCCACCGTGGCCTGCTGGATGAAATTGCCTGCTGCTCCAGAGTCGAGGTATGCCTCAGCCGTGAAGCGCGTCTCTCCCGTTGACACTTGCACAGTCCACATAACCGGGTCTGAGAGAGTCCCAGCACCTAGGGTGGCCTCTCCTACCAACCCTAGGCTTTGGAGTTTCCCGGCCTTTCCGGACAGGAGCGTAGGAGGTGTGTGTCCTCTCCGCAGTAAAAGCAGAGGCCCTTGGCGAGCCGCTCTGCTCGACGTTGTTCAGACTGTCGTACTCGGTCGATCTGCATGGGCTCGTGGACGGGAATCCCAGCTGTTGATGACTGAGATACGGAGGGCTTCTGTGGAGGAGAGGAATGCCGTACCGGACGTCTCTCACGAGACAGCTCTTTGGAGCGCTCCTGAAAACGTATGTCCACTCGAGTTGCTAGGGCAATCAGGGCATCTAGGGTGGAGGGCACGTCACGACCCGCCAACTCATCTTTGATGCGACTCGAGAGTCCTTCCCAGAAGGCGGCTGTTAGGGCCTCATTATTCCACCCGAGTTCTGAAGCCAAAGTGCGGAAACGGATGGCGTATTGGCCCACCGTCAGTGTTCCTTGACGTAAGCGGAGGAGGGATGAAGCAGACGCAGAGGCGCGTCCCGGCTCGTCAAAGGTGCTGCGAAAGGCCTGCAGGAACTCTTGAAGATCCTTGGTCATAGGGTCCTCCTTCTCCCACAACGGGTTCATCCACGCCAGTGCCTCGCCCTCCAGGTGAGACATGATGAAGGCGACCTTGGCTTGGTCGGAGGCAAACAGATGTGGCAGCTGCGTGAAATGGAGGGAGCATTGGTTTATAAACCCCCTGCAGGACTTGGGATCTCCGGCGTACCGGGGTGGTGAGGCCAAACGCAGTCTGGAAGCATCCGAAGAAGCAGCCACGGGAGCGGGGGACGTGGCTTGACTAGTGGCGGCTTGGGATGTCGAAGACGTGACTGCCGCTTGTAGCGTGGTCAGGCGGGTGTCCACGGAAGTCATAA
Source organism: Anomaloglossus baeobatrachus (assembly GCF_048569485.1). NCBI lineage: Eukaryota > Metazoa > Chordata > Amphibia > Anura > Aromobatidae > Anomaloglossus > Anomaloglossus baeobatrachus. Next base: position 608,358,061 of record NC_134354.1, read on the forward strand.
AGTTCAGCATGCGGGTCTGGACTTCACGCTGGCGTTGGAGTTCCTCTTGCAAGGCTGCTAGTGCTGCAGCGGGATCCATGGCCTGATCTTACTGTCAGGGCCAGGCGGTCGGGCAGACCCAGGAGGTGGATCCACTGGGCCGAACTCTAAGATGGTGGTAAGGAGTCCGGTAGCTGAAGCACTATGGGCAGTAGAACAGTCCGTGCCAGTGAGTGTAACGAAGGAGTCCCTGGGACCGCGGAGTCACAGATGGTAGTCCGGGTGACGTAGCTCAGGTTCGGAAGCCGAGGTGATGTCAGGCGGGGTCCGGAACCTTTGGAGCGAGATGACGGGTCACCGCAGGGATCCGAGATGGTACGGACTGTCAGATGGCAGACGGACAGCGTGCGGGGTTCGGGATTCAGCAGGACCGGATGGCGAGGCAGGATCAGCTCTAGAAGAGAGATACGTGAGTATGGCAAGACGACACAAGGAGACCTGACTCCTAGCTTGGAAAACACGAAGATCAGGCCCCGCCCTCTTGGACAATACACCCCTTTATACCCTGTACCTGTTTAGCCTCATTTCCTGTTAATGGACGCTGGCCCTTTAAGAAAGGGTCAGTGACCGCGCGCGCGCCCTAATGCGCATGCGCGCAGCCCGGGTGCCAGAAGCCAGGGAAGGAGGCTGAGAAGAGGACGCAGGGGAGCCAGCCAGGGCCTGGGAGGCCGTCGGGCGCCGCGATCGGAGACCAGGGGGCCTGGGAAGGACGGGCACCGGAGCCAAGGACCCGGGGAGCGTGGCAGGTGAGCCGGGGAGCGGGGCTGAGGACCCGGGGAGCGGAGCGGAGGACCCGGGGAGGGGAGCCAAGGACCCGGGGAGCGTGACACATTTACATACAACAATGTGTATACTGTATAACATCTGATGTCTGTATTCACATTATATGGTATACCAGCACTGTATGTACTATACTGTGTGCACTGGTATAGGGAACAGCCCCTGCAAAGACAAAATTACACTGTAACTTAAGACTATGCTCCCCTCTGATCTGTGTGAACTTGGGCTAGTCCAACCCCCCTGCAGCTTTCTGCCTGTTGGTTTAGGCAGGGTTGTTGCAGAGCGTGGAGACAGAAGTGAGGAGAGCAAGCATGCTGGCTTGTGGCGGAAGGAGTGTCTGAGATTGTGAGACTATTCAGATCAGTGGCCTAGATGCAGAACACAGTGCCTGGTCACCACAGTGTCGACTAGTGGGGCCGTTTTAGATAGAAAGGGCTGCATATTAGAGCAGAGGTGGTTTGCTTCCAGCACTTGTAACCCAGGGAGAAAGAGAAACACAGCGTGGGGAGGCAAGCAACCTCTCAGCATCGTCGAAGGTGGGACAACGCCTGCCCCAGCCCTGGAAAAGGACAGAAATATAAGCCTCAAGGAAGAGTGCAGCCCAGCAACCTCAACTCAGCTACATCGGGACCAAGCAGAAGTTAGCAGACTTTCTCCTCATCGCTGCCAACACTATGTAGGACACCAGTGGTAACCTGTGTTAGTGTAGAACAGGCTTCATTAGCGGAAGCCAGCTAGGAATTTAGAGGAGAATAGTCTGGAGAAATTGCTTATACTGTTGGGGTTAAACTTTTTATTTCAATAGCTGGAGCGCAGCTTGTGTAACACGTTCCAACTATCCTTCAGTCTCCCTCTTCCTAAAGTCTCCCTACTCCAATCCATCCTGACTGCATCAGCAAGGATCATATTTCTCTCTTACTGCTACACCAATGCCTCCTTTTTGTGCCAGTAATTGCACTGGTTGCCCATCCGCTACAGTTTACAATATAAACTTATCTCCCTTACCCACAAAATTCTCCAACGTTGTACACTGCCACACATTTCCTCTCTCTTCTCTATCACCAAACAATGCCCTCCATTCTGCTAATAACACAACACTGTCTCCCTGTGTAATCTAAATTTCTCACTCCTGTCTCCAAGACTTTTCACAAGCTGTATCAATTTTCTGGAACGCACTACCTAGGATACTTCGCTTAATGCGCAATAGCCATAGTTTTAAGTATGCCCTAAAAACTCATTTCTTTAGACTGGCCTATCACCTAACCTCGCTTATCTAATTATTCCCATTTTGCATTTTACAATATTTTCTTCAAAATCTGGTCCTATTTATCATCTGTTTACACACCATCCATTCACTTAATAGCACTCTGTATCTTTACTTATACAAATACTGGCTGGTGACTGGTTCATGCAGCGTTATGTGAATCCCCTATATTTATTATTTCATGGCTGGACCAAACGATGCAATCACTTTCTACCATTTGCCTTTTGTGCTTCCCCTATTTCCTCATAGATTGTAAGCTTGCAAGTATGGCCCTCACTCCTCTTGGTTTCTGTTGAATTGTGTTATTCTGTAATGTCTGATATTTCTGTTTTTTTCCCCTTGAATTGTAAAGTGCTGCAAAATATGTTGGCACTATATAAATAAAAAATATTATTATATGCTTCCTTGTGCCTTTTACTGCTGTTATCATTATATAAACCATTAAAGGGACTCTGTTAGCAGGTTTCTGCAATGTAATCTGAAGATAGCATGCTGTAATGCCTGCTTTACACGCTTCAATAAATCTTTCAATCCATCGTCGGTGTCAAGTTGTAAGTGACGCACATCCGGCATAGTTCGTGACGTATTTGCGTGTGACACCTACGTGCGATCAAGATTGAACGCAAATACGGTGATCGCATACACGTCGTTTATTCCTCATACATTGGTCGTTTTGTTGTATGAACCTGGTCAATTGAAATGTGTGACATCCCTCATACGATTTTGATGTCTGAGGCTATGTGCGCAGGTGTGCGCTCTGCACCGCAGCTTAAAAAAGGTCCACTTCAGAGCACAGCTGAAAAGCTGCGTTCTGAAGCGCCTCACAATGTCTGTCATTCACTAATCTCTGTCAGTCCGTCACTATCTCTGTCCCTCTCTCTCTATACATGTCAGTCTATCACTCTTACCCCCTCTCTCATACTCACCGATCCCCGATCACCGGCACGGTGCTGCACGGCATTCACACTGCTCCGGCGGCTTTTACTATTTTGAAAAAACTGGCCGCTCATTAAACAATCTCGTATTCCCTGCTTTCCCCGCCCACCGGCGCCTATGATTGGTTGCAGTGAGACACGCCCCCATGCTGAGTGACGGGTGTCTCACTGCACCCAATTACAGCAGCCGGTGGGCGTGTCTATACTGTGCAGTGAAATAAATAATTAAATAATTAAAAAAAAACGGCGTGCGGTCCCCCCAATTTTAAAACCAGCCAGATAAAGCCATATGGCTGAAGGCTGGTATTCTCAGGATGGGGAGCTCCACGTTATGGGGAGCCCACCAGCCTAACAATATCAGCCAGCAGCTGCCCAGAATTGCCGCATCCATTAGATGCGACAGTTCTGGGACTGTACCCGACTCTTCCCAATTTGCCCTGGTGCTTTGGCAATCGGGGTAATAAGTAGTTATTGGCAGCCCATAGCTGCCACTAAATCCTAGATTAATCATGTCAGGCGTCTCCCCGAGATACCTTCCATGATTAATCTGTAAGTGACAGTAAATAAACACACACACACGAAAAAATCCTTTATTAGAAATAAAAAACACAAACATATACCCTCATTCACCACTTTAATAAGTCCGAAAAAGCCCTCCATGTCCGGCGTAATCCAGGATGGTCCAGCGTCGCTTCCAGCTCTGCTGCATGGAGGTGACCGGAGCTGTAAAATACACCGCCGCTCCTGTCAGCTCCACGCAGCTAATGAAGGGAATAGCGCGATCAGCTGAGCTGTCACTGAGGTTACCCGCTGTCACTGGATACAGCGGTGGCCACGGGTAACCTCAGTGACAGCTCAGCTGATCGCGCGGCTGTCTTCAGTTGCTGCGTGGAGCTGACAGGAACGGCTGTGTCTTCTGCAGCTCCGGTCACCTCTATGCAGCAGAGCTGGAAGCGACGCTGGACCATCCTGGATTACATCGGACATGGAGGGCTTTTTCGGGCTTATTAAAGTGGTGAACGAGGGTATATGTTTGTGTTTTTTATTTCTAATAAAGGATTTCTTCGGGTGTGTGTGTTTATTTACTGTCACTTACAGATTAATCATGGAAGGTATCTCGGGGAGACGCCTGACATGATTAATCTAGGATTTAGTGGCAGCTATGGGCTACCAATAACTCCTTATTACCCCGATTGCCAAAGCACCAAGGCAAATCAGGAGGAGCCGGGTACAGTCCCAGAACTGTCGCATCTAATGGATGCAGCAACTCTGGGCGGCTGCTGGCTGATATTGTTAGGCTGGGGGGCTCCCCATAACGTGGAGCTCCCCATCCTGAGAATACCAGCCTTCAGCCATATGGCTTTATCTGGTTGGTTTTAAAATTGGGGGGGCCGCACGCCGTTTTTTTTAATTATTTAATTATTTATTTCACTGCACAGTATAGACACGCCCACCAGCTGCTGTGATTGGGTGCAGTGAGACACTTGTCACTCAGCGTGGGGGCGTGTCTCACTGCAACCAATCATAGGCGCCTGTGGGCGGGGAAAACAGGGAATACGAGATTGTTTAATGGGCGGCCGGCTTTTTCAAAATAGTAAAAGCCACCAGAGCAGTGTGAATGCCGTGCAGCGCCATGCCGGAGATTGGGGATCGGTGAGTATATGAGAGAGGGCTGCTCAATTCAGTTACTCAGGAGTTTAGCGGTCACCGGTGAGTCCTTCACGGGTGACCGCTAATCAGGACACGACACAGACAGAGCCGCAGCATGACAATGAAGTCGGGTGAAGTTAACCCGAGTTCATTCTGATCGTGCGGCTCTTTCTGTGTCTGCTGTCATCTGCCATTCAGCTCTGCTACGTGGCTGTCTGTGTCTGCTGTTAGCAGCCAAGTAGCAGAGGTGAATGGCAGATGACATAGTAAAAACGCATCCCTACACATTACACACGCTTGCCAAGTCAATAAATAAACAAAAAAAAAAAAGGGTGCCCAATGCATACGTCACAGAACACACGATCTAAAAGATCGCACACAAAATTGATCAATTTAACATAGACTACTAACGCATGTGTGACAGCAAATGAACGACCTATGTGCGATCTCATTAAATCGCATATGCGACCTGGGCGTGTCACATCGCATACGTGATCGCACACTTAATTGTAAGGTGTAAAGCTGGCTTAAGAGTGGAAACAGAGAATTCCACCCTGCGTCTCTTATCTCACAGTCTTTTTTTGTTTACCTCTAATGTTAGTTTATGCCTCTTAGCTTTATCATTAGTGGGTCTCCGCAGTGTGTGAGTTCTACTCCAACTCTGCCCCCTACTGTGATTAGCAACTTCTGTCTATGGAAATGTACACTGAAAGTCTTATGTGGGCTCAGGCAGAACTCCCAGCACTGCTACATGCAAAATCTGAAATCTTATGCTTTGTCAGTTTGGCTGCACCCAGTAATCTAAGTGATACATTGTTGATCTCAGGGCTTCTTTGCCTACAACATGCTTATCTCAGATGAGGTAGCAAAAACCTGCTGACAGATTCTCTTTAATTGTATTTTCCAGCATAATATCTTCTGTTCTTCAGTGAAGCCAGTATTTTGTTTCTGTCTTCTCGTCTACTGTACCATATTTGAGCACTGCCCGGCAGTGTCTCACGGGCACTGCTACACTGACATTACATGGTAAATGCACAGGACTGACCCTGCTCCTGGATGCAGGACATCCAATACTGTAATACATGGCTGTGTATACTGTGATGTCCTGTAACCGGGAACAGGATTCGTCCTGTGCAAGGGACTGTATAGTCAGGTCTATACTCGCTGCGGCACGGTGTGATTTATGAAAGCACTTTGAACTTTCAGATACATTGTGAGCCAATGACCTCACATTGACAGCATGACCCCGACTTGCATGAAGGGTGAAACTTCTGCAGTAAATCCCAATGATCCAGCATAGAGTTGTGAGAAAATGAGCAAGTGTCTGGCCACCTCCTCACCGAACAAACACCACAAATCTTCCCTAATAACTTTCCAGAGCCCATAATTACAAGGAACCCGCGATGTCTGACCTCTCATGCTCCTCACAGGCTGAAGCTCTTCTCTGGTGGGCAGAAGACTGTAAGCAGCGAGTCCACTGTGCTGTGATTCAGGCAATTGGGCCAGCATGTGTAAAATTAAACACACAGTTCCGGCCTGTGGCCTTGTTAACAGCAGATGGCTAGGATGCCATTAACAGCTGCTTGGGAACCTGCTCATTAGGCATGCGTCCTTCTGCCACCCAGCTCAGTCCACCTTTGGTTATATGACATAAAGTCTCAAAAGTTTGTAAAATTGTTGTTTTTAAATTTTAACAGCCAATATACTATATCATAGGTGGAGATTTTTATTTTGTTTTTGCTACTGAAAGCAATAAAACATCAATATAGTTAAGGCACATCTAGATGGACCAATAATCTGGAAATAAGCATTCGTAGGGACTTTCTCAACAATTGGACTGCTATCATCTATCAAACAGCAAAATGCTCATTATTCTGGTATAAGCTTACTTAAAGATCACTGTTCTCGGCAGCTCATTGCTCTGTATAAACAGTGGATGTGCTGCCGATAATATGATACTCCATGGTCACAGAATGAACACATTGCATAGAATATTTGTTGGTCTGTTTAATCAGACCATTAAATGATGGCCATGGTTGGCTCGTCTAAATGGCCATGAGTTACAGTAAATAGACCTGGTGGCTATTTCCACCCTGAATTGTATTTTGTGGCCAAAGCAAATCTGGAGCTTTGCATACTCTAAAGGGGGCTTTACACGATACGATATCGTTAATCAATTATCGTCGGGGTCACGTTGTTTGTGACGCACATCCGGCGTCATTAATGATATCGCAGTGTGTAAAACTTAAGAGCGATCTGAAACGATCACAAAGAGGGTAAAATCGTTTGCCGCGGAGAGGTCGTCCTGAAATAAAAAATCGTTTTCTGCTTTTTAGAGGTGTTGTTTGTTGTTCCTGCGGCAGCACACATCGCTATGTTTGACACTGCAGGAGAGACAAACATCTCCTTACCTGCCTCCACCGGCAATGTGGAAAGAAGGAGGTGAGCGGGATGTTTACGTCCCTCTCATCTTCGCCCCTCTACTTCTATTGGACGGCTGCCGTGTGACGTCCCTGTGACATCGCACGACCCGCCCCCTTAGAAAGGAGGTGGTTTGCCGGCCAGAGCGACGTCGCAGTGCAGGTATGTGCGTGTGACGCTGTCATAGCGATAGTGTTCGCTACGGCAGCGATCACCACATATTGGCCATACGACGGGGGCGGGTGCTATCGCGCTCGACATCGCTAGCAATTGCTAGCGATGTCGCAGGGTATGTGCCCACGATCAGGACTCACTGTGTCTTGGACGCAGCAGGTCCTGACCTGCAGGGCCATGAGTCTCCTCCGCAGGAGAACGCAGGAGACCGTGGCTGCTTGTACCCACTATCAGGGTTTGGGTGGCTGCAGTCTCTTGCTTGTGTTCACCCTACGGAGGATGCATGAGAATCTGCAGCAAACAATTGACATGCTGCTGTCTGGAAAGTCGCACCGCAGGTCAGTGTTTGCTGTGGAAAAAACAAGCACTGTGGGCACGGGATTTCTAGAAATCCCATCCACTATGCTTGTACTGTACAATGTATTCCATCTGTCTAGATTTTGGCGGTTGGTGACTGTTCACATTAAGTCATCAGGCTTTGTCCACAGGCTATTTACTTCATGCAGCATTTGCTTGGACCTGTCCCGCCCACAGCCATGACTCAGTCATGGGTACGGGATTGAAATAGACCAGGTGAGTGCTGCTAAGAGCAGTTCTACTATTCATATGTGAGGCCGTATGGCACATTTTATAAAAATATTTTAGTGTAGGACTGCTTCAAATGAGATTTGCCGTGACGTGGCGAAGCAGCTCAAGAAATTGCAATTTTTTGCCAAAAATCTCAAAATTTTCAAAATAAGTACAGTTTGGAATGTTTAGTGCTGTAGTGCACATTTGGTGCTGCTTTTTTGTTTTTTCTTCATTGAATTGGTCGGTGGTTGACCTCCACCTTGCTTTGCACCCCAATTTGGGATGTATTCCATCTGTCTAGATTTTGGCGGTTGGTGACTGTTCACATTAAGTCATCAGGCTTTGTCCACAGGCTATTTACTTCATGCAGCATTTGCTTGGACCTGTCCCGCCCACAGCCATGACTCAGTCATGGGTACGGGATTGAAATAGACCAGGTGAGTGCTGCTAAGAGCAGTTCTACTATTCATATGTGAGGCCGTATGGCACATTTTATAAAAATATTTTAGTGTAGGACTGCTTCAAATGAGATTTGCCGTGACGTGGCGAAGCAGCTCAAGAAATTGCAATTTTTTTGCCAAAAATCTCAAAATTTTTAAAATAAGTACAGTTTGGAATGTTTAGTGCTGTAGTGCACATTTGGTGCTGCTTTTTTGTTTTTTCTTCATTGAATTGGTCGGTGGTTGACCTCCACCTTGCTTTGCACCCCAATTTGGGATGTATTCCACCTGTCTAGATTTTGGCGGTTGGTGACTGTTCACATTAAGTCATCAGGCTTTGTCCACAGGCTATTTACTTCATGCAGCATTTGCTTGGACCTGTCCCGCCCACAGCCATGACTCAGTCATGGGTACGGGATTGAAATAGACCAGGTGAGTGCTGCTAAGAGCAGTTCTACTATTCATATGTGAGGCCGTATGGCACATTTTATAAAAATATTTTAGTGTAGGACTGCTTCAAATGAGATTTGCCGTGACGTGGCGAAGCAGCTCAAGAAATTGCAATTTTTTGCCAAAAATCTCAACATTTTTAAAATAAGTACAGTTTGGAATGTTTAGTGCTGTAGTGCACATTTGGTGCTGCTTTTTTGTTTTTTCTTCATTGAATTGGTCGGTGGTTGACCTCCACCTTGCTTTGCACCCCAATTTGGGATGTATTCCATCTGTCTAGATTTTGGCGGTTGGTGACTGTTCACATTAAGTCATCAGGCTTTGTCCACAGGCTATTTACTTCATGCAGCATTTGCTTGGACCTGTCCCGCCCACAGCCATGACTCAGTCATGGGTACGGGATTGAAATAGACCAGGTGAGTGCTGCTAAGAGCAGTTCTACTATTCATATGTGAGGCCGTATGGCACATTTTATAAAAATATTTTAGTGTAGGACTGCTTCAAATGAGATTTGCCGTGACGTGGCGAAGCAGCTCAAGAAATTGCAATTTTTTGCCAAAAATCTCAACATTTTTAAAATAAGTACAGTTTGGAATGTTTAGTGCTGTAGTGCACATTTGGTGCTGCTTTTTTGTTTGTACTGTACAATGTAGCGTTTTGGATGCTGCTGAAGCATGCTGCCTCCGTAACGCAGCAAACACTGATCGTGGGCACGTACCTTAAATTTTATAAATTGATATGTTCATAGCAGTACAGAATCTTTGTAGAATTAAGCTGGCATGGTGTTGCTATGAGAACAGAACATTTATTGAGGTAAGGTTCAATAAAAGATCTCATATGATATGATGTGGGAAATACAGGTAATTTTGCAGGATAATACCCCAACATCTCGATGAGGCATTGTTACAATACTTGCTGCCGAAGAAATAGTCAATCAAATCATCTTCTTTTGATGATTAGCTAGTTTCCCTGGTATTAAATTTGAAGAGACAGGATGACCTGTAACCAAATGGATCATTGAAGTAGTATCCATCACTTGAAAACACTCAAATAGTGACATATCATGTTAGCAAGTGTGATTATTCGAGGGAAGACATCGCTAGCCCTGACAAGGGCACAGGGATGATGTGAGGAGAAATGGAAAGGATGAAGATCTAAAGAATGAAAGTGGAGGAAGACTTGTTCATCCACACATTGCAGTGACACAGAACTCATGTAATATTCATGTCACTCATGAATTAAACTTTTTCTATAAATGCAATAAAACCATATATTGGAGACAATATTTACATGTGTAGGGCTAAAATTTGTGATTCTGTTTCTTTTGATCTAGTCTTGTGAATGTATATCAATGGTGACTAGAGACATCGTCCAGCTAATAAACTGCACATACTGGGAAACATATTCAGCATCAAATGTGAAGGTTTTTTTCTTGCTATACAGAATACTATAGGACTTAAGGGTATTCAATAATGCAAGAACAATATATACACATTGCTTCTAAAACTAGCTGCCGATTAAGCCTAGCGGGGAAGACAGTTTTACATCAGAGACATCTTGCAAAAAAAACAAAAGAATACCATGTTGTCTATACTTTTATTATGGAAGCCAATGGGTGGCACATGTATATCTTTACTAGTGAGTAAGGTGGATTATGTAGTGTATAGTGTTAATGATGGACAGGGAGAGGTCAGGGTGGGTGGTGTACTTATTCAATGATAATCAAGCAGAAGATCCGGACTGGTGGCTATCAAAAAGACATTAAAAAACTTGGGTTAACATCAGGATACACAAAGTGAAACCTCATCTACCATACCATATTTGTTTTTGTAAATGATACAGTGTTTACGTACTTTTGGATAATGAATTGCAGAAAATTAATAGGGAGTTTGTGTATGAATGAATGAAAATCATCTGAACAGAAAGTTTGTAATATTTATATGAAGCTTTTTGAAATGTTGGTTATGCCGTAGAGAAAGCGGAAAATGAGGCGAAACTCTGGGCCAAGCTTCAATCAGGGTGCTGCTGTATTTCTGATTATACAGGGTCTTTTGTCAACAAGAATTCTGAACTGAACAACTTTTTTTTATAATCTGAGGCCGGAGCGTGCTGCATTATTGGTTTTCTTACTCTATTTGACCTACAGCAACTAGGATAAGATTCCCAATTATTCACCCAGAGGCTTATCTGCGTATGTGATGAAAGGAAATGTCATTCCACTCAGACCTCTAGCCAAAAAGAAAATCTGATTTCCTTTTAGTGACATTAAGGGGGATAAGTCCTATCTTTTAGAAAGTTTTGGACTATCCTCATTGATTTTGGTGTACCTTCCTAAAAAGTTGTGCAGTAATACAGCCACTGAATTCTTTTTGTACTATGTGGTTCTTCCATTGTACTTGAAATCTTACTTGTAACCTGGACAGCTTGCTCAGAAACCTGCAGGATGCCAAGCACAAAGTCTCAGAGACGGACAAGCGGAATACCAGACAAGAGTGTGACATTGCTGTGTACTTGTACACTTCAATTCCTAGTTCAGTAGAAACAGGTGAAATTTTGCATTAGAATTTTTATTTTGATTTCCCAATAGGGGATCCTTGAATACATTGCAAACTCAGAATTTAATAAAGCACTTCCTTTCCATAGTGTCTGCGTATAGTCTCTTTAAATAGCAAACATATGCATCCGTCAAAGTGTGCCATCTAAGCTGACATACATAGAAGTCTAGCTAGTCTGAGCTGACAAGAATAAACCTGTAGCAAAGAAAAGCACATCGAAGGATGAAGAAAATAGGCTTAGTGCTGAGAGAAACAAAGAATACTTCCCTAAACAACGTCTGATACCTTATGAGACAAAGAACATAAAAGGAAAACACATTCTTTATTGTAAAGGTCCCATGTGCTTCTTGTTTTTAATCTTGTAGTCATTGATACTGATACTATTAACAATTTATAAAGTTCCCTGTCCGGCTCCATTAGATCACTGTAAACTATTATCTATATAAAGAAATATGTAAAATGACACACATCATGTCTACGGCCCAAGGGTAATTCTGGGCTACACAAAATCTATATATAATATGACAAGGGTAATAGCAGCTGTGATTCAACTGCTGTACTCCATTGTAAATGCAACTTTCATGTAAATGAAACGTGACAAAATATGAAGCATAAGATAAAAAGGTTACTCTGATCACAGGGATATTTTGCATTACTCATGTGACAGTTTATGTATGCTATAATATACACAAAGGTTTATTCAACTGAATAAATAAGCAAATATAAAAAGATTAAAACAAAAAAATGTCCCATACGTACATACCATGGTGTAAAAAAGCATTCTGCTACAAGATGCATCTTCTATGTGCATCTCTTGACAATATTTAGACTTCATATACAATGTATACTATCCTAAAAGTATACTATCCCAAAATTACCAAATGTAATCATCAGTACTGCCACTGCTCATCCTTTTATTATGTCTGCACTTGTGCTTACTGTAAATAACAAAATGCACATCGGCAGAACAAAAAACATTAATTTAGGCATAAATACAGATACAGTATATATTATATTTGTTGGAGATAATATTTTTGACTTTAAAGGAATATTATCACACTTGCATTATTTTTTCTAAAGCACTGGAAATTAATACTTATTATTAATGTATAAACCAAATGTCATGGTTTCGTCTCCCCTGCCACATGGCTAGGGGATGGAGCCTTCTCCAGGGCCTCGTTTCCGGAGCCTGGACGCTTTAAATGGGATTATCTGTGGGGAACCGACGTCGGCTATAAGCTAAGCTCTGCTCTGCTGTGATTGCTGGTCTCTGTAAGTGTTTGATCGTGATCCGTCTTCCCTGTGCTCTTGTCCACTGTCTGTGTCTCGTCCCCTTGATCTCCGTCTGTCTCCCCTGACATACCTTCGTTCCTTCCCGCCTGCTTCTTGTTCTCTCCACCTCTTACCTCTCCTCCTTGGTTGCTTCCTCCAGTAAAGACCTCGGCCTGACCTCGAACCTTTCTCCTGTGTGACCCTCCGGTCTTCTTCTGCTCCTCACGGTCTTCGACCCGGCCTGTCTGACCATCCTCCATATGCCTCATGGCATCAGCTCCTCCTGCTGGTTCTGTAAGGTATTGCACCAGCACACACTGTGCTTCAGCTCCCTGGCTGATTCTGCACAGTACAGTTTCTATCCATCAGGACTCCAGCTCCCTCTGCTAGTGTTTTGACACCAAACGAAAAATAATAATTCTTTTTTGTGCTTTTGTGTCTTTATTGATCTGCATCTGCCTCTGTGGGTTTTCCTATTCTTACAATGCTAAATCTGCCTTTCTCAGTAACACCCTGGTTCTCCTCGGTGCTGCAATTGCCTGACCCAGGGCCGTGGGGTACCAGGTCCTGGGCTTTTAGTTTTCAGGGGATTGTCACAGGTGGCTGTGCCCCGTCCCGTGACCCTAGTGGCAGTTAAAAGAAGTCTGGTGAAAAAAATAGTAAAAATAAATAAAATAAAAGTGTCTTGTGACGCCACCTATGATTCACGGTAATATTACCAGCGCTGCTTGCAGACCTCCAAGTGATGATAAAGCAGCTAGTTTGTAACGCTCCCCATAGGTGGAGGGATGTCCCCGGGGCCCTTGGGAAGGATCAAGATTTTACACACAGGGAGGCAGCTTACCACACGAGTCTTGATACCGGTTTCTTCAAGGCCACTGATGTGCGGCTCCCCATGTTCAGGAAAACGAACTCCATAGTGAGAGCTATACCTTTGATAACAATAACTGTCACACACACACACCGGGTCTTTCTTTCTGTACCTTCACTGATTTTGTTGGCAAAGTTAAGTCCTGGGTACAATTCAGGTGGTCAGGTGGCAGTTAGGATTTCCACATTCGTGAGTTATGAGGCCTCCTTGTTACTGTATGTTTGTTTAAGTCCTGGGCTGTCTAAAACCTGGCCCTGACCTCTCTTGTATCTCTCACTTGTATAGCAGGGGATGAGAACCGTTCTCCTGGTCACCCCTAACTCCGCTGTGGTGAAACAAGTTTTCCTGCGCCAGGAGACAGAAGTCTTTTTTGCTCTCCGGTCTTTTCTGCTGGGCCTGGCTGAACCCGTGCAGACTCGGACTACGGTATACAGGTTGCTTCTTCTGGGGTTAACCGAACTGGTCCCTCTGCCCCTTTTCTGTATCGCCTCACCTCCGACCCTCACACAGGATCTCTCACACTTCACTCGACTGACTCTGCCAACTGTCTCTTTTGACTGACTCTGACAGGAGCTAACTGGCTCTGACCGGAACTAACTGGCTTTCCGCCCACTCACCTCAGACACCTCACCTCCTTAGCTCCACCCCCAGGCTGGTTTCAGGGACAGTGCTCACCACTATACAAGTTCAGCTGCACTAGACCCTAACCATGGTTTAGTGGAGTGTTGTGATGAGTCTGTCTGTGTGCATGTGTCATGTGAATTCTCCTAATGTGGAAATCCCTTCCTGCACCTACGAGGTGTTACTGTGGCTACTTAACCATAGGGTGCCACACAATCACCTACTTCCTTCTCTTGTTTGCTACTTGCTAACGCCACCTCTCTGAATTGATGTTCCAGAGCTGTGCTGTTTCTTCATTTCAGATAATCGGCACATGGTCAACATTTTATATATTTATACACAATTTTATCTTCTGCCATACACATTAGAATGTTTTTTAATTTTCTCCATGGTCACGTTCTGTCTTAAACATCTCAACACAGTGATGCTCAATTCAAATCCCCACAGTATCTTCCATGCTGGCTGATTGCAGTGACCTGATGTAAATTGCGGTGAAGATTGAATAATAAAAAGAGAGACCATTATAGTTGATACCAAAGTTCCATTTGCTGTGGTTTTGAAAGATGGACAATTATAACTAACAATAATAATAATAATAATAAAAATAATAATAGTAACTGACAGCAGGTACAATACTCATATCTGACACTGACAGAAGTTAATTTTCTCTCATGAAAATCACTTAATTGACCTCATGCCACCTGTTACAACTGAACCCTACCACTCACATTTGGATGAACAAATCAGGAGAGATGTAACAGGTCCATAGTCAGACTAGAAGAAGCTCTACATTTGACCCTGATTTGTCCTTGCCTGACCACAGAGGTTGGCACCCAAAGATTACAAAATGGTACCTCCACTCAACACTGGCTAACCCTGAGTGACCTTAACTTCACCCTCAACTGTAAGATTACACTAAACAGTAAGAAATATAAATGAAGTACATGCAGGCAGAGAGTGAGACACAGGGCTAAAAACGTGTGAACACAATTGTACAGGGAAGAGAAAGGAAAAGAGAGGAAACTCAAAAGACATACGGAATACATGGAAACCCTCCAAATCCTGAACATAAAAGAAAGGGAAGAATACTAGGAAGGGAAACACACACACAAACCACAGGGAAAAGCAATAGGATTATTCAGCAAGATTATCCTTAACTGAAGAGCTGCATCTCTAAACATTCATCTATCCAGGAATATAGCCAACACTGAAGGCATATGCATGGCGAGTATAAAAAGTTCCTCCCAAGATGTGATAGGGCAAACAAAATGAGGAAGGAAGTAAACACCCCTGAATAGAAATAAATCTGAAAGGAAAATTAAAAGAAAGACAAGAGAACTAAAACCAGTTGCACTGAGTCAAAATATGCTGTGGTCCTACAGAGAGAGAAGCCGAGCACACAACCAGAGGTCACTGGATCTAATCCCCATGGTGGAGCCATGACACCACCACTCTCAAAGGCAAGCAGAGCAAGATGGCAATGCTAAACTCATATTTGTTAAGTCCATTTTGGTGTTATAAAACATATTTCCATGGGGGCTTGTACTTCTTTGAAATGTATGATGCTGCCCAATTAGAAGCAGGTTTTTCATTTTTGTGAGACGTAATGATACAAATCTTACCTCCTGATCTAACCTAATTAAAGAGTCAGTATGGGGTAGGGGCAGAGCAGCTGAGTTTAGCTGTTTTGCATTTTTAACCCTTTTATCAGCTCTCCGTCTTTCACATCATTGTGACCTCTGCTGTACTTCTTGTTCCCCCACACTGCCTGTCCAGAGAAGTGTCAGTATTCACACATATCTGCTGTACTCAGCCAATTTGTAATCACTCTGTAGTGAGATCAGATCAATGTGCCATTAGATATCACACAAGAGAAGCCTAGAACAGACTGCTCATGTGTGTGATGTAATGATCTTACTTGAGTGATTACAAGTTACTTGAGCAAATCAGGCATAAGTGTGGAAACCTGATCTAGGCATGTTGTAGCTATTAATAACCAGAGGAGCCCCTAGCACTGAATTACATGTTCTCTCCTACCCTGCACCTTGTGTAATTAGTCGAATTGGGGCAGGTGTGCAATACCTAGCCACGGCTAATATGCAGTTGATGGAGCTGTGCTGTGCAACTCCACAACTGATGACATCCAACCTGCACCAGTGTTGGGAATAGATGATCAATAGCGGTGCAGAGTGTGAAATCCCATAAACTCTCATTTAACCCCTTCTCTCCACAGCGATTTTCCGTTTTTCTTTTTTCATTTTGTTTTTGTTTTTATTTTTTTGCTCCCCTTCCTCCAGGAGCCGTAACTTTTTTATCTTTCCATTAATCTTTCCATACAAGGGGTTGATTTTTGTGGGACGAGTTATACTTTTAAATGAAACCATGAGATTTACCATATAGTGTACTGGAAAATGGACATATAAAGTGTGATTAGACAATTGTTTTTAAGGTATTTTATTCCCTGTGTTCACTATATGATAGAACTGATGTGTTGATGTGATGCCCCAGGTAAGTACAAGTTCATAGATAGCAGATATGTATAGTTTACTTTTATGTGAGGTGGTAAAAAAAATTCAGAAGTTTGTCCAAAAAAAGTGGTGCACTTTTTGCGCCATTTTCCACAGCCCGTAATGTGCTTATTTTTTGAGATATGGGACTCAGTGATGGCTTATTTTTTGTGTCTCAAGCTGATGTCTTTAACGGTATAATTATTTGTGCAGATGCTACATTTTGCTCGCCTGTTATTGCATTTTGTGCACAATTAGTGACAATCATAAAATGTAATTTTGAAGATTGGAATTTATTGCTGCTACGCTGTTTACCCAACAGGTTAATTGATTTTATATTTTGATAGATCGGGCATTTCTGAACGCGGCGATACCAGTTGTGTGTATATTTTTTATTTTTTTATTGTTTATTTTTGAATGGGGCAAACAGGGCGTGATTTGAACTTTTAGGTTTTTTTACTTTTTTTTTACCTTTTTTTATTTTACTAGTCCCCCTAGGGGACTATAAGGATCAGCAGTCTGATTGCTGATTCATTTCTGTTGATTAGAGCTGCACAGCTTTGATGAGCAGAAATGCAGCATTCCTGTTAGAGCTACCGCTCTGTCAGCTGCTTCAGGTACTACGTAATGATAGCAACTGGAGTCATCACATGACCCTTCGCTACCATGACAACCATTGGCTCCCCGTGATCATGTCACGCGGCTTCCGATGACAGTGGTAAAGGCGATTTCCCTACCGTGACCATTTAAATCACACTGTCACATTTTGAAAGTGCAATCTAAGGGGTTAACAGGCACTGGTGGATTGCTGTTCAAACCAGCAGATGTGTGTAGAGATCGCCGCCGGCTCACCGCAGTAGCCGGCAGTGATTACACCGACACGATATAGGACGTACCGGTACTTCATCAGTCGTGAAGGGGTTAATGTTAGGCAGGAAAGTTTTATAAAGGATTGTACAGTTGTACTGAAATAAATTACAAAGTAAGTACACCAGTCTTGTCAGGAATAAGAGATTGTTTAATAATGTATAACATATGTGCTTTAAATGCAGAAGAACCAAGTTACATTGAGGGATAATTCTCATGCCATCCCTTCCTCCCTGAGTCCTGGGGCTCAGGTGGTAACTAATTTTGCTTTAATTATAATCCATCCCTGTACCTGATAACTTTGATTCTATAGTCACCAAAGTTATCCTTAGTGACATGTCATGCACAAAATAACGGACATCCATCCCTTTAACTAAGGGCTCATTCATATGTCAGTGTTTTGTGTACAAGTGCCATCTGTGTTTTCCATGGATAGCATTCGTACTTATGATATGAGACATATCTGATGTTGATCCGTGTGTCAGATCAAACTAAACACTATATGTCTATGAGTCTGTAAAAAAATCGGACAGCATTTGGATACCATCCCAGGGCTGTCTTTTTTCATGGACTGATAGGAGAAGATAGAGAAAAAAAATTTTAATCAGAGAAACTGATATAACTTGGACCCTACTCTAATGAAACTCTGATGATACCAATGACAATCTGATGAAACTCTGATTAAAAATGCTGAAACACGTAGTGATTTTCTTTTATGCGAAAATCACTGATGTCTGCCTGAGCCCTAATAGTATGTGACAAGGATTTTATACCAGGAGACCTGGAGTAAAGTTGTAAGAAGTGATATAAGGAGTTCAGGGGTAAAAAAAAAGGCTATATTGACACAGGAAGTTTTTGCTGCCTTTTTGCACTGTTTTAGCATGGTTTTTGCCTTGGTTTTATGCAAATCCATGCTAATGTGACGCCCTGGCAAAACCAGGTAGTCACAAATAGGCCCCCGCACAACACCTTTCCCCACTTAGGAAACACACAGCCAACCAAAAACCCTACTCACCCCCCCTTAGGGAAAGATAGACACACCAATGGGCGTTACCAGGTGGTTGGACACGCCCACCCAGGGGTCCAGACAGCCCGGGGCGGGAAAACAAGCAGTTCTAGTTAGACAAGTTTGGAGTTCAGTTTGGAGAGGAGTGTGGGCTGGAGCTAAGTGTAGCTCCAGCAGGAAAGTTCAAGTTGAACGGTACCAGGGTAGGAGCCATGGTGCCTCTGGCTAGGAGGCAGACGGTGGTCTCCGTCAGCAGGAGACGGGAAGATGGCTCGGCAGAACAGAGGTGGACCGGGACAGGGTTGTAGCCCGCCGGTACCGACACGGGGAACCGACCCGGAAGCTGGAGCACAAAGGGGGGTACTCGGACCCTGAAGCCAGAACCGGAAACAAGCAGACTGGTTAATTCACCGATTAAGGCCAGGACTCGAGGTCTTGTCCCATTTAAAGTCCCTCATAGAGGACAACAGCCCACTGATAGGGATAGGAGGTCACCGCCAGGGCCCATAGATCCCCCGGGCCAGCGTCTGCGGGCACGGCTCCTTAGGCCACATCCAGCCGGGAGTGGACTCCTGAGTTTCAGACTAGGAAGTTCACCTTACACAAAACAGTGCAGAGGAAAAGGATAGAGACCACCAGCTGGGTGGGGGACATGAATGCAACCGGCCACGGCACCGGCCACCAGCACCTTGGTTTACCAGAGACTTGTGTGATTTATTGACTGTGAGTAATCAAACCTCCCCTTTGTCGTCACTCTACCCTGCACCAGACACTGGGCCCCGGGGCAACCATCCCTACCCATGGAGGGGTTAACATCCAGCTGCCGCTACATCTCCCCCGGGTGCCCCATCACAGCAGCGGTGGTGTCCCAACTCAGCACACACCGTGGGTGGCGTCACGACCTTAATACGGCCCAGCCCGTACATCTACGTCCCCCCATTTATTCGGCGTGTCCGCGAGAACCCCGGGTTCAGAGACCCTCGAGCCACTACCCTAACAGGCCCGGATCCAATCAGCACGGGGCAGCACACTAATAAATCGCTGCCTTCACATTCCCAGCAAAGCCTATGAGATTACAGAAATCTCATACACACACACACACACAAAACACGTGCAGTGTTTTTCTGATGGTTTTGTGAACTGCCCTGGTTTTTTTGCATTATTAAAAGAATGAACATGTCCATTCTTTTCAGCGGTTTTGCCTTGGTTTTTCACCTCGGTGACAGGTGGACTTGCAGATTCCCTGGATCGGAGGGTCTAACCGGGTTAATAAAAAAAACCCTGTTCCATCCTGGAATTGATCCAGGGTATCTGGCCAGACTCTGGTCCCCATATAAGTCTATGGGGACCAGAAGCTGGCACTTAAAATTAGTGCTGAAAAGGATAGGGGGATTGGAGTACGCGTGCTATACTTACCAAATCACCAATGTGGCTGTATGCTTCTGCGGGCCCTCCTTCACTTCCCGGGCCACTCATTACCTTTATTGCATATGTGGCGCCCCTGAGGCTTCAGTTGCCACAGGGTACTTAATCTCATTTAATATGTAGTACTCATCCCGGGTAAGGAGAGGTTAATCACTGGTGTTTCTCACATGCACAAACCACCCACAGTTAGGTGCTTTCCCACTGGGGGATTTCCTGCGGTAGATAGGGGGGTGGCCATCACGAGGCATGGGACTTTCCCGGTCACTAGCACAACCACCTGGGGGGCGGGCACCACTTTGGGAAAAGGGAAGGAGCATCTTCAAACTTAGGCAGTCAACCCCCGGGCACAACTTGGGATGAGGGATACAGTTGGGACCTAGGTCCAATCTTCTTTTATCTCACACTTCTAGGAGCGCCATAGGACCTGCAGCTTGGAGCAGGTAGCTCAGCCCGGGTTCTCTACAGCTAAACGGGATTCCAGGGTCTGCGGAGAGTGCAGTAAACACCCGCAGCCCGTTCCACATTCCACATACACTGGGATTGTAAGAACCCCGACCAGAAAGGACTCACAATTTAAACACCGGTGGTGACCAAAAATTGCTCGGATTCGACTGGGGCTCAGCACAGCGGAGACCGGTACTCCGGAAGTGGCAACATGACTGTGATAACAGAAACCTTGAAAGCACGAAGACTGTGTCCGCCTGTCCTTGCCGGTGCCCCGCGCTTCGGTGCCAGCCATCACTACAACCCTTATCATCCTCCCTGGGGTCGCTCCACCAGTGGGGAGCAGAACCATCTTAGCTGCTACAACCATCTGCCCTGGAGGACAGCGACAGCAGCGGCAGTTAATCCCTGGCCGCACACCACAGGTGGCATCACGAGACAAACATCCTTCTTCATCATCCCCCTTTTATTGTACGCCTCGGGACCACGAAGTCGGGCAGGGCCACCCGTGACATCCCTGGACCAGACATCACCGGCCCGTCGACAAGTAACCCCTTGCCCCGTGGGTGCTACACATATTCACTGCTTTTCCCACTCCCCGTCGTCTGTGATTGGTTGCAGTCAGACATGCCACCAGCCTGTGTGAGAGGGTCTGACTGGAACCAATGAGAAACCCAGTTTGCAAGTCTATCGTACAGTAAAAAATAAATAAAATAAAAAAATTGGCATAGGGTCCCCCCATATTATGATACCCAGCACAGATGATGCATACGGCTACAGGCTGCAGCACCCAGTCATGCACTTATCTGGGCTGTGTATCAAAATAAGAGGGACTCCATGCTGTTTTTTTATTATTTAAATAATAAAAAAACAAAACAGTGTGTGGTTCCCCCAATTTTGATACACAGCCAAGATGAAACCCGCAGCTGAGGGCTGGTATTCTCAGGCTGGAGAGACCCAGCCTAAAAATAGCAGCCTGCAGCCACCCAGGATTGTCGCATCCATTAGATGCGAAAATCCAAGCACTTTACCTGTCTGTTCCCAATTGTTCTGGTGTGAAGGTAATCAGGGTAATGGAGGTGTATTGCAGCTCACAGCTGCGACTAAACTCTAGATTAGTAATGGCAGGCGACTATGAGACACCCCCCATTACTAATCTATAATAAGTGAAAAGAAATAAACACAAACACCGAAAAAATCCTTTATTTTAAATAAAACAAAAAAAAAAACATCTTTCACCACTTTATTAACCCCATAAACACCCCTGTTTTTTATTATTTAAATCAATTATTTAAATAATAAAAAAACAGCATAGGGTCCCTCTTATTTTGATACATAGCTAAGATAAGCACAGCTGGGGGCTGCAGCCTGTATGCTTTATCTGTGCTAGGTATCATAATATGGGGGGACCCTACACCAATTTTTTTATTTATTTATGTTTACTGTACGATAGACTCGCAAACCGGATCTGTGATTGGTTGCAGTCAGACGCTGTGTCACACAGGCTGGGAGCATCCAATCACAGACACTGGTGGGTGTGGAAAGCAGTGAATATGCATGAGGCTATTGAGCAGCCCCAGAAGTAGGACGGGCCACGGGAGCAGGTATAGTGACGCCAGAGACTAGTAAAGTATAGTGCGCTTGCTTTACTTTTATTTATTTTTACTTTTTTATTTTACTCGAGTGCAGGATCTAGGTCAATCCTGGCCTGAGTCCAGTACTCGGGTACTTTTGAACCCCCACAGGTCTGGATTTGGTCCGAACATCACAAAAGTGCAAAAACAACGCTGTAAAAATGCTGTAAAAACACCATAAAAGCCTGGCCAAAAACCATACCAAGAATGCAGAAAACCACCAGGAAACCCCCAGGAGACTACTGTCACAAGATCAAGTTTTCGTCAGGAAAAATACGCACTAAAAAGCACCCTATGGGAACATCACCTAAGGGTGCACTGTGTCCATTTCCTGATAGAAAAGGAAATTTCCCGATAATTGACCACAGTAAACAAGCAAAATGATGTTTAACATTGCTTAAAAATGATCTCTTTCAGCAGCACACTTTCTTTAAACAGAACGAGCTTTCAAGAGCAATGAGATGCTATGCTCGCCAAATGATGGTATTATTAATCTCTGTGTGCACATAGAAGTACATTTGGCCTGTCCACACAGACTATTAAATGAGCGCCAATCATCTTCTATATCACCAGTCATTTAGGGTAGGTGCACACGTCCTGGATGCAGCATGTCTTCGGCAGAGATGTGAGTGTCCTCTGCAGGAGACAGCAATTGCTTGTGCCCATGATCAGGTTTCTGGCCACTGCAGACTTTAGCTGTGTTCTCCTACTGAAAACACTTGCGTCTTTGCAAGCATAAACTGACATGCTGTGGCTCGGAAAACCGCCCTGCAGGTAAGTTTACACTGCAGAGAAAAGCAGCACAGTGACCAGGGGATTTCTATAAATCCAACCACTGTGCTTCTACTGTACAACACAGCGTTAATTTGCAAAATCAATAAAAACAATTGAATCACAAAACGCTGCTATTCCTGATCATGAGAACGAACCCTAAAGGGGGCTTTACACGGTAGCGATATCGGTACCGATATCACTAGCATGCGCACCCGCCCCAATCGTTTGTGCGACACAGGCATATCGCTGCCCGTCACGCACAAAATCGCGCTCCCCATCACACGGCTTACCTGCCCTGTGACGTCGCTCTGGCCGGCGATCCGCCTCCTTTCTAAGGGGGCGGGTCGTTCAGCGTCACAGCGACGTCACACGGCAGGCGTCCAATAGAAGCGGAGGGTCGGAGATGAGCGGGACGTAACATCCCACCCACCTCCTTCCTTCCGCATAGCCGGTGGAGGCAGGTAAGGAGATGTTCCTCGCTCCTGCGGTGTCACACACAGAGATGTGTGCTGCCGCAGAAATGAGGAAAAACATCGCTAATGAGAGGTAAACAATTTTTTGTTTTAGGACGACCTCTCCGATTTTGGCCGCTTTTGCGATCGTTTCAGGTCACACATAAGTGTCACACGCTGCGTAATCGTTAATGACGCCGGATGTGCGTCACTAACGACGTGACCCCGACGATAAAACATTAACGATATCGTAGCGTGTAAAGCCCCCTTTAGAGTTCGCCATCAACCAGTGAAAATGCACCTTAAAGTCTTATAAACACAAGCTTATAACATGGTCAAGTGCTATCCAATGTTATGTCAGACAACACTTGGTCCAATGTTATACTTTGGGGCAGCGCCGACCACAGCTTTTTCTCTTGCCGATTTGTCATGAGAAAAAAAATCGCTGCATGCTGCCATTGGCATCATATCTTGGATGGCATACACTCATTCAAGTTTATGGGTGTGTGCAAACCATCACACTGTAAAGGCCCTGTCACACACAGAGATAAATTTGCGGCAGATCTGTTGTTGCAGTGAAATTGTGGACAATCAGTGCCAGGTTTGTGGCTGTGTACAAATGGAACAATATGTCCATGATTTCACTGCAACCACAGATCTGCCAAAGATTTATCTCTGTGTGTGACGGGGCCTTAAGGCCTGCTTCACACGTCCACGAAAAAACATATACGTTTTGCACGGACGTGTAAAAGGTGCGTATGACCCTTAGTATGCCGTGATTTTGGCACATGAGTGTTCTCCATGTACTATCCGTGATAATATACTGTGAACAGGAACGTTATGCTCACCTGTCCCTGGCACTGCTGTCCGTGGTGCTGATGTCTTCCACTCTGCGGTCTCCGACCCTGCTGACTCCCCGCTGCTGGGCCTCAGTGCAGTGAATATGCAATGAGCATAGTGAACGGGGGTCGGAAGCAAATGACAGCAGCGGCAGAGACATCAGTGCTGGAGAACGTAAGTGTAGAAATTAAGTTTATTTCACAGAAACAGGGTTTTTTCGGTACGAGTCACACTGATGTCAAACAAATCACATCCATGTGGTCCATGTGACACCTGTGCTGCTGGAGAAAACCGACATGGCTATGCGTGGAGCACACGGACACACGTATGCTCCACATGGACACACAGTCCATGGGAAAACACGAACGTGTGCGCAAACCCATTGATTTTAATGGGTCTACGTGTGCCCGTGTCTCCGGTACGTGTGAAAATGAATGTTACATGTACCGGAGACACAGATGTGTGAAGGGGGCCTAAGAGATGGCACATGTCGTCCCTACACACTGTATACAGGGATCCCTCGGTGTGTGACCATGTAGTTGATGTGCCCACGGGGTCCTAAGGGTTACTCGGCACCAGGCCGGTGTCGATTCGTATTGTCACAGTGGCCAGGCTCAGTTCTGTGACCCCGGCTGTGTAAATAAATGGGGGAATGATGAGGATGGGGGTTGTGGTTATTCGTGACGCCACCTGTAGTGTGTGGCCAAGTCTTAGCCACTTCTGCGGGAGGTCTTCTCTGGGGCAGATGATAACGCAGCTCGGATGATATAGCTCTCCACAGGCAGAGCTCAGGCCCCAGGGAGGATGTTGGGAGAAGTAGTCCACTCTATTAAAGAAGCACAGGGTTGGAGGTGGTGAAGAAAGGGAGCGACACAGGGGTTGCAACCAAAGTTCTTTACTCACTGATATGTCGCTACCTTTGGACTGCCGGTCCCCGCTGTCATGGGCTCCATGACTGACTAATGGCTGTGTTTGTGTGTCGCCTTACTGCCCATGTGTAGCTCCACCTCCCAGGTTGCTAAGCTAGTGGGTGGGAGGTCCCCTACCTTGTGGTGACCAACCAAATTACCCTTCCCTAGCCCAGACCCGGTGAGAGGGCAACTAACTGTGTATTTTCGTGGATTGTGGTGGTTTTACCGGTGATGACTTCCTCCATATCCGAGATGAATACTGCACCCCAGATGAGGTGCAGTACCCTGTAGTGCCTGAAGCCACAGGGGCACCACATATTTGGTAGATTTGACGTTACTTACAGACTGCATGCTGCCACATCTTGGGACAAATTGGGACCCTTAATCTGCATAAAGAATGAGCCAAACATTTAACAAAATAGACTCTTTTTCACTGGTTCTTAAAATTATATACATTTAGTAGGTAAAATACCTGAAGTCTTCATCTGACATACATGTCAGAGGCACAAACAATATGGTTATGGACGACAGCATATTACGTACAGTACGTAGAACGCTGCACACGTGAAACAGGTTAGGCTGAGGGTCTCAATCTTCCTATTCCAGGACCACACAGGTCAATGTGCTCCGCTTGTGACCTCTATACCAAACTACTTGCTATGGTCTATAAGGAGCACTCTTTCAACTGTTATTCCTTTGTGTCCCTGCCTAATTGACCCCTTCTTCCTTCACTGAGACCTCCAGGTCTGGAAAACACTAGCCTTGCACTCCTAAATCTCTTTCTCCAAGGTGTCCCAACTTGCCTGTTCTGTAGAGAATTGCCGCCACTGTTACTTGATAATGGTGAAGTACCCTCTGAAGGTCTGCGCTTCTGCACACACCCAATACAGCTGTGCTGCTGAGAGTCTTGTCTCTTACAATCACTCTTCATAACTCTAACAGGAACTAACTTCCAAACCTGCCCTAGTAACTTCTCCCTCTCTTTGCCTGGCTCGGCATTAACTCTGTCAACGCTAAACACAGGAAACTGCAGCCCACAGGGGAATCAAAACATATGAAAACACAGGCAATTTAGCAGGTACATAAAATCACATAGCAACAATCTTCAGAGAGGGTGTTCAACATCTCCACCTTTATAGGACTGCACTTGGATGACATGCAAGTGCAGTTTGATAGACACCGACACAGACAATGAAGAAGATGGAGAAATTAATGATCACAGTAAATGACACTCGGCTTAAATTCGGATCAGAGTTTGAGCTGAGTATCATTAACATAATTGGCCTGATCATTTTGCATGAGAGAATCTACGACCGTGTGAGTCATGATATATTTTTTTTTAAAAAAATCTACTTTTCCTGGCTCAATAGCTGTTTTATTCTTCAAACTCTGAATTATTAAAAATGAATTACAGATTTATTCCCAGCCTTGATTTGCAGAACCGTGTCAATGCTTGGTTCCCTTGATTCAAACTAAAGGCCCAATCTGTCTGAGCGTCCCTGTTGCCCATCTCTGCATTGTATTTACAAGGCTAGCCAAATTTGTGTCAGCATATTTCAGCAGTTTGGCAGTAATTCCACTTTGTAGGTCCCATAAAACTATCACACCAGCTCCCTTTACACTGACTTTGTTACTGACAGCACCGAAGTAAGCAGCTTATACTAAAACAACTATTTACTGCAGAGAAACTTTGCAGACATCCTTTATTGCTTTCCCTAAGGCGCTGAGAGAGAGGTAATTGACCAATTTTTTTACTGGGAGGACACTGAATAATTGCACTTATTCAACTTCTCATTGCCTGCAGCACAGAACCGGTTAAACATTTTAATAACATTGAATCTGCAGGATAAAAATGTATATTGTACACAGTTAGACTGGGGAGGAGATCTGGCTTCGCCTGCAGTGTAACATCCTCATAAACAAAGGTTTACAATGCAATCGCCTTTCCTACAACTGCTAATTACAACTGGATATTTTATTTAGCCGCTGATTGTACTTCAGTCACCGGACTGTGTTCACAAAAAAGTCAATTACAGAACATAATGCCAATACAAACCCATAATGCATAGCACAAAAAGAGACACAACAGGTAACAATTGGTTATAAAGTTGATTTAAAAAAGCTAAAAGGAAATAAAAACAAGACGCTGGTTTTGAGTCATTAGCAATTTTAAATCAAAAAGAATGACACATTCTAGGCCACCGAAAAACTCCGCCACTATATAATTGATGAGACTCTTTACCTGCCAAATGCACTTCGGGGTAGAGAGCAATATTTCTTGTTAGAAACAAACTCATGAAGTAGAAGTGAGGTTTTTACATAGACAAATGTATCCTTATAGTTCTGAGTAAATTTCTAGTCTTATACGACATTTTAGGTGAAAATAGCCTAGGGCTCATTCCATTTTCCTTTACGAAGCCAATAACCTTGCTAGTCTTTTCTAGTACACATCAAAACATGCAAGAATGTTCCCCATTCCACAAGTACAGTATTCATCTTCATAATGTATTGTTTCCTCTCATCACTTACACACAGCTATAGGTTAAGGAGTCCTTTAAGTGCTTTTGGGAAAATAAAAATTTATGAAAGGTGCAGAGGACTCATCTTTATGCAAAACTAAAGTGTATTTACCTTTCCACTTCCAGTCATAGTGATACGAAGGTTGAAGGTGCAACTATCACAAGTAACAAAATACAAGAGCACCCCATCTCTAGTGACATAAGGGTTAATTAATTACTACCCATTTCCTAGTGCCTAAAGACTCCTATACAGAATAGATAGCTAAATGTTCGGTCAACAGCTAATACTTCCAAGTCACCCATCTACATACATAATCACCAGTTTTGTCTGTTCTCCTATTCCATCATGCACCGCGGCAGTCACTTACGCAGGCACAGTTCGAACATACACTTTACCGCAGATCAGGGCATGAACTGCGCGTGCACAAGTAGCGGAAGCTGCGGTCTAAGTCCCGTTGTCATGGCAGTGAGTGATGCTTCCTGTCTCGCTTTCTCTCCTTCTTCCTGCAATCCACGTGAGCACAGCAGAGCTGAGCGCTACTTCAAACGGCTCTGACTCTGTGCTGCTGCTGCTGCTGCTGCTATGGTATGGGTCGGCAGCAGCCGCACTTCCCTGGCTGCCGGCGCTTTAAACCCGGCACCTGCAACCCAGAGTGCACTGCTGACCGCTCGGCTGCTTCTGTATGGAAGTTCATCTGTGGGCGGAGCTACCATGTGACATGCTGAGCTCCTGTCCCACAGATGAGGAGACTGGAGGGAGAGGAGCCGCAGCACCAAGGAACGTCACCGGGTCCAGCGCTGTACGTGTGCCCCCCGCTACCCAACACACCACCAGATCTGTATGCCCCCAGCCCCACCGATCTGTATGCCCCCAGCCCCCCCACCACCGATCTGTATGCCCAGCCCCCCTAACCAGAGCTGTATGCCCCCAGCACCCCCCACCACCAGATCTGTATGCCCCCAGCCCCTCTCACCAGATCTGATACACTGAACACACACACACACACCTAGATACTCACCTGTCCCTAGCGATGCGGTCCCCGGCACTGAAGTCCCCAGCGCTGCTCCATCTTCCAGCTCCTCTGTGGACTGAATATTCAGTGAGTATAATGAGCGGCGGTCAGGAGCGGGTGACAGCATCGCTGGAGAGAGGTAAATAAAGACACGTGTTTTCTCCGGGGTGAGGGGAAGAGAGACAGAGAGAATACACACACATATACACAGATGCCACCTGCACACAGCATACAGCCATATACACACACACATATACACAGACGCCACCTACACATAGCATACAGCCATATACACACATAGATGCTAAATACACATAGCGTACAGCCATATACACACACATATACACAG
Organism: Anomaloglossus baeobatrachus; assembly: GCF_048569485.1. Classification (NCBI taxonomy): domain Eukaryota; kingdom Metazoa; phylum Chordata; class Amphibia; order Anura; family Aromobatidae; genus Anomaloglossus; species Anomaloglossus baeobatrachus. Next base: position 608,386,844 of record NC_134354.1, read on the forward strand.
ACACGACCTACACACAGCGTACAGCCATATACACAAACACATATACACAGATACCGCCTACACACAGCATACAGCCATATACACACACATACACAGAAGCTTCCTGCACACAGCGTACAGCCGTATACACACACAGACACTTACACACAGCAGACAGCCATAAACATTCACATATACACAGACGCCACCTACACATAGTGTACAGCCATATACACACATATATACACAGATGCCACCTACACACAGCGTACAGCCGTATACACACATATACACAGACGCTACCTACACACAGCGTACAGCCCTATACACACACATATACACAGACGCCACCTACACACAGCGTACAGCCATATACACACACATATACACAGAGAAAGAATTTCTCAAACAGTAATCAAGCAGGATAACCAAACCTTGGTACCTACATAGCACACTCAGAAACGTTTTGAAAACAGGAGGACAAAAAGAGTATAGTGCAAAATGAACAATTTATTACAATACAATTGGCACAGGATAAAATTGGCAGCAAACTACACCGGGTGTGTATATGGCAAATATTGGGCTGTAAAGCATATCATATAAATAGAAGGTAGAACTGGCAATCCGGATCCTAATTGCTGCAGATCATAATATCATTTTGGCAAGGAAGTACTACATATACAAAGCTTGTAGACATAATTATGTTAGAGTATGATGATTTGTAAAAAAAAGTAGCACTAAACAAATACCAAGTTAAGTACACAATAGACAGTAATCGCTTGTGAAATAGAAAGAACACATATTTAAAGCAGCAAGGAAGACCACAGATTGTAACAGCAAGTACAGTCACATAAAGAGAGGCATACCAATAATAAATACACAACCAGGTAGGGAGCAGCAGAGGGGTCCCCCTGGAAGAAGGACCCCGACGTACGTTTCACGATCAAAAATGTCAGATCATTTCATCAGGGGGAGAAAGGTGGAACGCCATACAGCAGCGGTGTGCTTTTAAACATGGCGCTCGGTCACTCCAGCTGCTCCGCCCCCACAGCGTCAGCGTGGGTGCACCAATCGCAGCCGGTTATCCGGATGTCGTCAGCAGTCAACGCCCCAAATGGTAGTGCACATTCGTGAAAACGGGGACACATCACCCAGAATCCACGCATGCGCGCAGGCGATGATGACGCTGACGACACCAGGCCAGTGAACGGAGTGACGCAACCGCGCAATGAAACAGGGGGAGGAGGAGCGGGAGCGAACAAAAAAGAGACACAACCATACATAACAGAACCAACGTGAGCACAGGTAGGAGAAGTCATAATTCCATAATACGAAATCTCAAAATCTTCAATGATAAGCTTCAAAGGCATCCCAAAATGTGGCACACGAAGAATATAGAAGGTAAATGGTATGTCCATATATATCAACCGACGCCAGTATAATTCCAGAGTGCCAGAAGAAAAGGGAGGAGTGAATATATCTAAAAATTAAAAATAAGCAGAATATATATATATATATATATATATATATATATATATATATATATATAATTAAAAAAAAGGCACAAAAAAACAGGGAGCTAAAAGGAAAAGACGCTCATCGTAAGAAGGGCTCAAAACTAAGATGTTAATTTAACCCCTTAGGGGACAATGTTTCCAGCATGTAAATCCAGCGTGTTTCACGCTGGGCCAGAAATTTGCGTACATTCCCACCCCTCGCCCCCCCATGAATGACATAGATACCCCTGATTTTCAGGGATGTCGGGTCACAATCAATAGAAGGCATAAAAATGGCAAGGAAGAGTCTTTAAGGTGGAAATGTCCACCACTGTCCGGGCCGCAGCAATGTCCCTCACATGCTCCCTCACACGTTTGCGGAGCTCTCTACTGGTAAGACCTACATATATCATGCGGCACCTACATGTGGCATAATATACCACATTGCTGGTGCCGCATGATACATAGTGGCGAATATTAAAACTGCACAAACCATCAGCAGAGGTAAAGGAGGAAGTGCGAAGGACATTGCTGCAGGCCAGACAATGGCCGCAAGGGAAACAGCCCCTAAGGGGCGTACCAAGATCCAAAAAGGTGGTGGGCTGACGTGGAACATAGTGGCTCCATACCAGCATGTCACGTAGATTACGTGACCTGCAAGGCATCATCAGGAGGCTTTTGGGCAAAAGGTCACGTAGGGTGGAATCAGAGAGGAGAACGTCCCAGTGCCTGCTCAAAATAGATCGCATATTGGACCATTGATGGTTGTAAGTGGAAATAAAGCGAACAAGGCCAGGATCCGAGGAATTGCTGGATTATGCCAGTATATGTTCCAGAGTGCCAGAAGAAAAGGAAGGAGTGAATATATCTAAAAATTAAAAATAAGCAGAAAATATATATGTAATAAAAAAAGGCACAAAAAACAGGGAGATAAGGAAAAGACACTCATCGTAAGAAGGGCACAAAACTAAGATGTTCATTTAACAAGGTTCCCAGCATGTAAATCCAGAATGTTTCACGCTGGGCCAGAATTTTGCGTACATTCCCACCCCTCGGCCCCCCAAGAATGATATCGATACCCCTGATTATCAGGGATGTCGGGTCACAATCATGGAAGGCATGAAAATGGCGAGGAAGAGTCTTCACGCCATACCCAAATCTACAAGGTTTCCCCCCTGTCCGTATGTCCTGCAGTAGAAATATTCACGAAACTGGTAATGTCTGATTTTGAACAACTATCCAGGAGACGCCGGTATGACAATTTAACTCATACTGAGAGATTGGCATTCGAGTCCCTGGATAAGTTGGATGACATCATAATTAAGTCTGCGGACAAGGGGGGAAACATTGTGATCTGGCCAGCCATTATGTAGGAAAAAGAGGCACTTTGCTAGTTACGTGGTAAGTCTACTTATTGTAAGCTGCACTATAGCCCCGCTCAAACCTTTTCTGCTCAACTTCAGGCCATCCTAGCTAAGGCCTGTGATGAAGGCATTATTAGTAAACAAGTTGTAGAGGGACTCACAGTACGTTTTCCTAAATCGCCAACTTTTTATTTACTGCCAAAAATCCACGGAGATGCCCTCTGTCCTCCTGGTCGCCCTATCGTGTCCCGCATTGAGGGGTTGTGCCAACCAGTATGTCAATTTATTGATTATTATTTGAAACCTTTGGTTGAGATGCTCCCCTCATATGTTCGTGACACGACGGACGTTCTCAGGAGGATAGACAGCATCTCTGTGGATAATGATACTTTACTTGTTACGGCAGATGTTGAGTCCCTCTACAGTTGTATTCGTAACGAGAATGGCCTCAAGGCCGCTGAACATTTTCTTTTGAGCTCCGGTCGGGATGGCCAGATGTGTGGTTTGATCCTTGAGTTGCTCCGTTTTGTCCTCACCCACAATTTCTTTTTATATAAAGATGTACATTATTTGCAGCAGCGCGGCACTGCCATGGGCGCAGCCTGCGCGCCTTCGTATGCAAACCTCTTCCTGGGTTTCTGGGAGAGGGGTTTGCTATGCGGCGGAGGTGGGCCAGCCGATGCCCATGTGCAGTACTAGTTGCGGTACATTGATGATTTGTTTATTTTGTGGGCGGGCAAGACGTAGCAACTCGACGATTTCATGGGACATCTTGGCATGAATTCACTCAATATCAAGCGATATCTGTGATGTGTATATGTCCCCACCCACTCCTCTGATGTGTATATGTCCCCAGCTCCTCCTGTGATGTGTATATGTGTGATAGGGTGACAGTGTATTAATGACCTTTATCCACTGTGAATGCAAAATGCTTATTTACTGTCCATTGTATGCATTGTTACTGACCAGCCACAAGAGGCCGTTGTTTTGCATCTGCATTTGACAGTTTGGCTGCTATAGCAACATCTCAACAGACTTCTGCTGTGAACTTGGAGACCTGAGGAGGTTGAAAAGAATCCAGCTCCCCACCACCTGACCTCACTGTGCCTCAGTCTCCCTGGCCGCACAGCAATAAACAAAAGGATTGATCCAGCTAAGTGCTAACGGTGATTTATTTGTGCAAAAACAGACAGTGCACAGAAGACATTAACGCGTTTCTGGCTTGACGCCCTTAATCATACCCTGATGATTACCTATCTGTTTTTGCACCAATAAATTACCATTAGCACTCAGCTGGATCAATTCTTTTATTTAGACTTGAGGAGGTGCTGTGCATGAGCTGAAGGGAGAGCGAGAGGTGTGCGTAACAGAAAGGAGCCGCCACAGAAACACTTAAGTAAATTGGGAGAAGACTCGTGTTAGAGTTTAGCAAGAAGGACCATGACACGTGTGAGCAGCATTTTGTACCGGAGATCACCATTCTTCAGTTGCTGGCTATACTGGTCACCGTGAGAGTATCTTCAAATCTCTGGTTATGGCAGCTGGACACCATAGTACCAGCGTACGGTAGGTGGGGTCCAGGACTGCGTGCACACTACACTTTATTTTGGTACCAAAACACATATCTGTTCTGCTTAGGCCGACTATAGACACATACAGTGAGACTTGCCGGATCTGCTGTGTCAGTTTGTCAGTTACATTTAAAACCTTAAAGGTATAACGCCACACGTTTGCATTGACTGTTGCTCTAGAAGATTTCCAGGACTGTGTTGCTGATCTGTGTGGTTCGCCTTCCCACTATTACCATCTGCCTTCTCTGTGAGGCTTCAGCAATTAAGGGTATACAGGGCGTTTATGGGATTTGTTTATGCTTAGGTGGATAAGTTGTGAACTCTTGTGCTGCACCACTGGTAGGGCGTGTCCACACACACACAATTACTCCTGCTTCCCAGAGGGATTACCAGGTATTAGGCGACTGTTTAGACAGTCCCTTGTTTAGGCAAAGGTTGGTGAGAAGACGGCATAAATCGCCATTACAGGTGGTGCAGCACAGGGGTGTCGGCCTTTGGCCTTGTAAATATATTGTTCTATTCTTTCTGTTTTATGCCTGTTTTTTCTGTTTTGGTAAAGTAAAACAATCATTTATCAATCCAACTGCTTAGAGTCCCTTTCCTGGTATGTGGTTTTGCTGTATACTGGGGAGCCCACCCTGCACACAACTTACATTTTGGCGTAGTCGGCAGGATACAGCAATTGCCATGGATGGGAACGGAGATGCACCAGTAGTCCCGCCCCAGGTGCCAAGTCAGCTGATGCCCCCAGTATTAGCTCAGGTAGGATATGTTCCAGTGGGAGCACTGTGGAAATATCTGCCAAAATTGAATGGCACAAATATGACGTTGCAGGACTGGATTGAAAGGATGCAGAGCATAGCTAAGTTGTGCAACCTGACCCCCGAGCTGTGTTCTGAGGTAGCGTTAAATGCCTTGGAATGTGATGTTAAAGGGATAGTTATGGTACGGCCCAAGTCTGAGAGGGACACCCTAGAAAAAATATTCACTCTGAGCGTGCGAGGAACTGCAGCAAAGTGCGGGGATTGCAGATAAGTGTGGCATAGTTTAAACACAATTTCATAGTGGTGATAACTGTAATTGTTAATTTCATTAGGGAATTGTGTGTCTGTGTTTGTCTGTGATACTGTGAAAAAGCAAAAAAAAAAGTTGTCTTGTGATTTAATTAGTAGTTTTAGCCACACCTGTTTCTAGAAGCTTCTGGCAGCTTCTAGTAGTCCTTGTGGAACTATATAAACCAGTAAGAACGAGCGAGTTTCTGAGTGTGCGAGGAACTACAGCAAAGTACGGGGATTGCAGATAAGTGTGGCATAGTTTAAACACAATTTCATAGTTTGACACAAGAACATAGTTTGAATTTATCCTTATACGTTTCCCATTGTTTTTTTTCTTTCTTTGTTTGTCTACTTTACTGTTTATCCTCATTTAATAGGTGCTCCATGGACAATGCTACCAGGTGTGTACCTTGTCAGATGTATGCATGCCTTGAGTAGCCGTTCGAGAGTGAATATGTCTGCACTCGATTCAAGCATGTTGCGTATTTGGAAGCCAAGGTAACTGATCTAAATAAGCAGCTTGCAACACTATGGGGCATTGCAAACCTGGAGAGGAGTTTAGAGCTCACTGAGCTTTCTCTGCCTGGGGCCAGTGATATGAAAGAGGGTGGAGGTGGGGAAGATCAGGACCCAGAGGTAGGTAGCTGGGTAACAGTTAAAAGAAGAGGTAGGGGGAAAAGTGTCAGGGAGCCTAGTCCTAACCTGGCACAACCTAGCAAATATGCCTGTTTGGCTGATATTAGGAATGAAGGGCCAGGACTAGGGTCACTACAGCAGGACGTTGCTCCTAGCAAACAGGAACATGACTGCTGTAGGAAGGAGGGAAATAGGAGTGCAGCAAAGCCCAGACAGATGTTGGTGGTAGGGGACTCTATAATTAGGCGGACAGACTGTCATTTGTCACCGAGACCGTGAATGTTACGAACCGGCGCCGCCATAGCCGCAAGCAGCCTGCTGCGGTTCCTGTTGCGCCCAGGCGCCGGCTGCAGTTCGTGGACGTGCCTCGGGTCGTCCAGTTGGCTGTTCCTTCCACCACGTCTAAGTGTGGAGAGGCGGCTAGTGCGCATGCGTGCGCTGATTTACCCCAGCCAGAGTTTAAGCCCGGTGTTTTGCCTAGTGAGCATGCTCAGCCTGATTGTGTTATGTCTGAGACTAAGTCCTCAGTTCAGGCTACTGAGCATTCTCCCACAATTAACCCTAACAGCCTCTTTGCACAGGAACTTGGACTTCGTGCTGTGTCTAAGTTCTGGGATGTGCCTACTGAGCATGCTCAAACTGATAGTCTGCTTTCTGAGCCTGTTGCTCAGGCTACTGGGCATGCTCAGGCACTTAGTGCATCAGAGGCTAGGTCCGGTAAGGACCTCACTGAGCATGTCCGTGAGGTGGCAGGCCCTGATAGGGCAGAGGGTGTCAGGTGTCCTGATGACGTGGCAACTCCGGACTGGCTCACAGAGGCCCGCCCCTATGATCTGGCACCTCAGTATTGGTCGTCAGATGATGACTGGTGAAGTGTTTGGGGCGTGGCTGCCATGAGGTCATCAATGACGTGGCTGTTCCGGATAGGTCGCATGTGACGTCACTGATGACATGGCACTCTGCTATTGGACCTTGGTGGTTCCACCCTGGGTTTGGGGCGGACCCAGGTTATAAAAGGGGCTGGAGACAACATGGAGGGGCGCAGTCTTCACTTTTGCTCAGTCAGAGCACACCTCCATGTTAGAGCCTCATTGCGGCATAAGCCTATGTTGGGAAGTGGTAGGTAGGGTTAGTCGAACGGTGCCTGCCACGCCAAGATTCGTGGCTCGGCACATCAGGGTCAGGCGCCGTGCTTCCCTCCTGCCATTCCAGTCTTGCTATAGCAGCCCAGTGGCGTTAACTGGGCTGCGGCTGCTGTGCTACCTGTCCGATTGTGCCCCCTACGCACACGGACAACGCACCTGCTGCGCCACCTGTCCGGTTGTGCCCCCTACGCGCACGGACAGCGTACCCCAGGACCCCTGTGGAGTTAACAGGGTGTTCCTTATCCTCCTCAGCTTCCCGGTCAACGCTACTGGTGTACCCATCTGGCCTGACGTGTCCTACACACACGTGGCCAGTCGAGAGGTGGCCAGAAACGCTAATCAGAGGACCGCTCGGCCTGACGTGTCCTACACACGTGGCCGACAGGGCGCTTTCGTGGCGGTCTTCCGGTCAACGCTACCTGGTTACCACCCGGCCTGACGTGTTTCCTGCACACGTGGTTGGTGTAGCGCTAGGTGCACCAAAACGCTAATCGGGTTGTCGTCCGGTCTGACGTGTCCCAACACACGTGACCGGTTCACAGAGTTCCAGGGTTATCTTAGAGCCATCCAGCTCTATAGTCTCCGCCTAACCCTCAGGTGCCAGCAGCTCCTTTGTCATCTGGAGCACGGTGGGCCCCGACTGGCGATTAGGATATATACCCCCTGGTCCTAATCTGCCGGTCCCCCCGTAACAGTGAATGCCAAACAGTGTGTTGTCTGCCGGGTGGTCGGGTTCGGCATATTGCGTATCGGATAGACAGATTGCTGGGTGGGGCTGGGGAAAACCCAGTGGTCATGGTGCACATTGGTACAAATGACAAAGTTAGAGGCAGGTGGAAGGTCCTTTAAAAATGATTACAGGGAACTAGGAGAGAAGCTGAAGTCCAGGACCTCCAAGTTGGTGTTTTCAGAAATACTACCGGTGCCATGAGCGTCACTAGGAAGACAGCGGGAGATTAGGGAGATAAATACGTGGCTTAGAAATTGGTGCAGGAAGAAAGGGTTCGGGTTCGTGGAGAACTGGGCCGACTTCTCAGTCGGCTACAGGCTCTACGGTAGGGATGGGCTGCACCTCAATGGGGAAGGTGTAGCTGTGCTGGGGCAAAAAATTGTCAGACGGATGGAGGAGCTTTTAAACTCGGATCTGGATGCAGGGAGGGAAGTGGAGCAAAAAAGGGGATAGATAGAGCAAATACAGACAGTGAGACAGTAGGAGTCAATGAAGGATTAGGGGGTGTTACGGGGGGACCGGCAGATTAGGACCAGGGGGTATATATCCTAATCGCCAGTCGGGGCCCACCGTGCTCCAGATGACAAAGGAGCTACTGGCACCTGAGGGTTAGGCGGAGACTATACAGCTGGATGGCTCTGAGATAACCCAGGAACTCTGGGAACCGGTCACGTGTGTTTGGACACGTCAGACCGGACGACAACTCGATTAGCGTTTTGGTGCACCTAGCGCTACACCAACCACGTGTGCAGGAAACACGTCAGGCCGGGTGGTAACCAGGTAGCATTGACCGGAAGACCGCCACGAAAGCGCCCTGTCGGCTACGTGTGTAGGACACGTCAGGCCGAGCGGTCCTCCGATTAGCGTTTCTGGCCACCTCTCGACTGGCCACGTGTGTGTAGGACACGTCAGGCCAGATGGGTACACCAGTAGCGTTGACCGGGAAGCCGAGTAGGATAAGGAACACCCTGTTAACTCCACAGGGGTCCTGGGGTACGCTGTCCGTGCGCGTAGGGGGCACAACCGGACAGGTGGCACAGCAGGTGCGTTGTCCGTGTGCGTAGGGGGCACAATCAGACAGGTGGCACAGCAGGTGCGTTGTCCGTGTGCATAGGGAGCACAATCGGACAGGAAGCACAGCAGCCGCAGCCCAGTTAACGCCACTGGGCTGCTATAGCAAGACTGGAACGGCAGAAGGGAAGCACGGCGCCTGACCCTGATGTGCCGAGCCACAAATCTTGGCGTGACAGGCACCGTTCGCCTAACCCTACCTACCGCTTCCCAACATAGGCTTATGCTGCAATGAGGCTCTAACATGGAGGTGTGCTCTGACTGAGCAAAAGTGAAGACTGCGCACCTCCATGTTGTCTCCAGCCCCTTTTATAACCTGGGTCCGCCCCAAACCCAGGGTGAAACCACCAAGGTCCAATAGCAGAGTGCCATGTCATCAGTGACGTCACATGCGACCTATCCGGAACCGCCACATCATTGATGACCTCATGGCAGCCACGCCCCAAACACTTCACCAGTCATCGTCTGACGACCAATACTGAGGTGCCAGATCATAGGGGCGGGCCTCTGCGAGCCAGTCCGGAGTTGCCACGTCATCAGGACACCTGACACCCTCTGCCCTATCAGGGCCTGCCACCTCACAGACATGCTCAGTGAGGTCCTTACCGGACCTAGCCTCTGGTGCACTAAGTGCCTGAGCATGCCCAGTAGCCTGAGCAACAGGCTCAGAAAGCAGACAATCAGTTTGAGCATCCTCAGTAGGCACATCCCAGAACTTAGACACAGCACGAAGTCCAAGTTCCTGTGCAAAGAGGCTGTTAGGGTTAATTGTGGGAGAATGCTCAGTAGCCTGAACTGAGGACTTAGTCTCAGACATAACACAATCAGGCTGAGCATGCTCACTAGGCAAAACACCGGGCTTAAACTCTGGCTGGGGTAAATCGGCGCACGTATTCGCACTAGCCGCCTCTCCACACTTAGACGTGGTGGAAGGAACAGCCAACTGGACGACCCGAGGCACGGCCAAGAACGGCAGCCGGCGCCTGGGCGCAACAGGAACCGCAGCAGGCTGCTTGCGGCTATGGCGGCACCAGTTCGTAACAGGGGGGATGGGACATGCAAGGAACGTAGGGAGGCTAGGAGTAATAAAGGTGTTAATAGTATTAAATGTCTACTGGCAAATGCAAGAAGTCTTGCAAACAAAATTAATGAATTAGAGACTCTTATGTCAACCATGGATTATGATGTGGTGGGCATTACGGAAACCTGGCTGGATGAAAGCCATGACTTGGTGACAAACATACAGGGTTATAGTACATTTAGGAGGGAAAAGAAAGACAAAAAAGGTGGTGGGGTGTGTATATTTATCACATCTAACCTAAAACCTGTGTTGAATGATGACATTGGGGGGAACTGCAACAATGTAGAGTCAGTGTGGGTAAATGTACATGTGGAGGGGAATAATGGAAAAATGCTAATTGGAGTTTGCTGCCTCCTAACATACCTGAACAAATAGAGGGTGAAATGCTGGAACAAATTGAAAAGGCAGCTAATAATAATAATTGGGTTCCTATTATGGGGGATTTCAGCTATTCAGACATACAGTGGGACATAGAATCTTCTGGTTGTGCTAAAAGCTGTAAATTCTTATCTACTATTCAAGACAATTTCCTCTCTCAGATGGTAGATGAACCGACGAGGAGAGATAATTTGCTAGATCTGGTATTGTCAAATAGACCGGATACAATTTCAGATCTACAGGTCCGGGAGCACTTGGGCACCAGCGATCATAATATGGTAAGCTTCAAAGTAATATTCAATAGAACATTTCAAAGGGGAAATGCTAACACCTGGAATTTTAGGAAAGCTGATTTCAACAAATTAAGTGAAGAGCTTAAATGTGTAGATTGGGACAAAGTCATGGTAACTGGGGATACTGAACATAAATGGGGAAAGTTTAAGGATATACTGCTAGAGTCCTATAAAAAACTTATACCCTCTGGTAATAAAATGTCCAGGAATAAAAAGAAACCACTATGGATGAATAAGACTGTATTAAGTATAATAAAACAAAAACAAAGGGCGTTTAAAATCTTAAAGGCTGGAATACAGAAATAGCATTTCAGAAGTATAAAGATATCAATAGGAAATGCAAAAAAGAAATCAAACAAGCAAAACTAGCTACTGAAACAAAAATCGCCAATGACATTAAAATAAATCCCAAAATCTTTTATAAATACATTAATGCCAAAAGGAAAACAAAAGATAGTATTGGCCCCTTAAAATACAATAACAAGTTAGTTATAGAGGACAAACATAAGACTGAGATATTAAATAGGCATTTCTCATCTGTGTTCACCAAGGAACTGACTGTACCAGGGATCAATTAACAAGTGAAAAATAAAAGTTCACCACCCGATATAGTTAATTTAACACAAGAAGAAGTACGTCTGAGTAAATTAAACATTGACAAATCCTCAGGGCCAGATGGCATTCATCCATGAATATTGAGGGAATTGAGCTCCGTAATTGACAGACCGCTGTATCTCATCTTGTTAGACTCGCTTGTAACAGGGTTGGTACCTCAGGATTGGAGGATTGCTGATGTGGTACCGATATTTCAGAAAGGTAAGAGAGTAGATCTAGGCAACTACTCTCCAGTAAGCCTGACATCAGTAGTATGCAAAGTTTTTGAGGGCATTTTAAGGGATGACATGCAAAAATATATTGCAGAAAATAATATAATAACTGACAGACAGCATGGATTCATGAAAGATAAGTCGTGTCTAACCAACCTGTTGGGGTTCTATGAGGGGGTAAGTGCAAACCTGGATATTGGTAATGTAGCTGATGTGATTTATTTGGACTTTGCAAAGGCATTTGATACTGTACCACATAATAGCCTTATACTAAAGCTCCAGAAACAAGGACTAGGGGAAAATATGCAACTGGGTAAGGAATTGGCTAAAAGATAGGAAACAAAGAGTAGTTATAAATGGTACATTCTCTAAATGGGCTATAGTCAGCAGTGGGGTGCCGCAGGGATCTGTTCTAGCACCGATTCTTTTTAATCTCTTTATTAATGACCTTGTGGATGGGATTGATAGTAAAGTGTCAGTCTTTGCTGATGGCACCAAACTATGTAGGATATTAAAAAATGACCTTGATAGTACAATATTACAAAAAGATCTGGATAAGATGTCAGAATTGGCAGATACTTGGCAAATGAGATTTAATGTTGATAAATGTAAAGTAATGCACCTAGGATGGAGTAATCGTATAGCTGCGTATACATTAAATGGAAGTCAACTCAGGACTACAGAACAGGAGAAGGACTTGGGTATTCTCATTACAAATAAGCTGAGCAGCAGCACTCAATGTCAAGCAGCAGCTGCTAAAGCAAACAAGATTTTAGGGTGTATAAAAAGAGAGATTACATCTCGTGATCCCAACGTATTGTTACCCCTCTATAAATCACTTGTAAGGCCACGTCTGGAATATGGGATCCAGTTTTGGGCTCCACATTTTAAAAAGGACATTCAGAAGTTAGAGTCAGTTCAAAGGCGGGCAACTAGACTACTACAAGGAATAGAAGGCCTCCCATATGATGAGAGGTTGAAAAAGTTAGATATGTTTAGCTTAGAAAAAAGACGTCTCAGAGGAGATCTCATTTATATGTATAAATACATGTGTGGTCAATATAAAGGACTGGCACATGACTTATTTCTTCCAAAGACAATACTAAGGACAAAGGGGCACTCACTGCGAGTGGAAGAAAAGCAATTCAGACAGCTAAATAGGAAAGGGTTCTTTACATTTAGAGCAGTCAGACTGTGGAATGCCCTACCACAAGAGGTAGTAATGGCAGATACGATAACAGCTTTTAAAAAAGGGCTGGATGATTTCCTCAGTACACAAAACATTGATGGTTATAAATGACTTAGTGACCAAATGTAGAACTGGTGGAGGAAGGTTGAACTAGATGGACCTAAGTCTTTTTTCAACCTAAGTTACTATGTAACTATGTAACTCTGCTAGAAGGAGCTCAGGGAGGAGGAACCAAAGTAACACAACTGCGAAGCAGTTTCTTTAACCGACCACAGTGTAAGGGTCAAAACCCTAATGCAATACTGCAATGCTCTGCAGGAAATGTTGAATGAAGTACAGAGGCGAGATCCAAGGGTCATGGGAGTCTTCCGGGAGGTGGACTGGCTTCTACGGGATCAGTTCATTGCAGGTTTAGCAAACAAGTTCTTACAGGACAAGCTGCAAGAAATGACCCAGACAACTGCTGACCTCACATTCTACAAGGTTCATCTGGCTGCTCTAGAGAGAGAAGAGGAACCCATGCCTATGGCTGTGAAAGCAATAAACTGCACCCAGGTGACAGTGGACCAATCGGGGTCTGAAGACTCAGATCTTGAAGGAGGTGGTCCAGGCCCTGAGGACAGAGTTGAGAGATCTTTGGTTGGAAATGTCCCGAATGAAGAGGGAGCTGACCCAGGCTCTGGAAAGTACCCTGACCCCCCGTGCTACTCCACACATGATAACCCGGCTTTAGGGGTCCATCAAAAGGGACCCATCCAACGTGCAAGGATCTAGAGGACCACTCTGCTGGACTTGTCAACGGTATGGACACCTAGCCAGAGACTGTAATGCCAAGACTGAGTCTGAGATGGCCCGGCTGACTAAGTTCAATTACTGTATTAAGTTATGATCTGGAAGAGAAAACGGTAATGTGGCTGCCCTATCTCGAGTACCAACGGGGCTCCCAGCTGGCAGTATTGATGATGAGATAGAGGACACAGACTCCGGACCTCGGTCAACTGCCTTTCCTTCTGGACATGGTACACTCAAATGGGGTGGCCATTGGGATGCCCATGGTGCTTGAAAAAACTTCCGCTGACTGGGTGCGGACCCAGAAAGAAAACAAAGAGTTGAGGCGGTTGAAGCACTGGATCCAGACAAAACTTGGCCTCAGCCAGAAAAGAGGAAGAGTCTATCTTCGGAGGGTCAGAATTTGTTGCGCCAATGGGATAAGCTGAGTGTGGTACAAGACCTCCTGTGTCGCAAAATCTACTTAAAATCAGAGCTGCAGTACCGTCAGCAGATTGTGATCCCAATGGCGGTGGGTTCTGCGGTCGCTCGAGAGGCCCACGAGAGAGGCGCTCACTTTGATAGTGAAAAAACTTACCAGTGGTTACGCCGGCTTGTGTATTGCCCGGGGCTGGAAAACATGGTAAAGGAAGCATGTCAAATTTTCCGAACCTGCAGGTTGAGTAAGAATGTCGAACAGCAGGCTCCTATGCAAAACATTAAGACGTCACTGGAGTTGCTCATGACAGACAATGTACAAACAGGGTACTCGCCCACATGCTAATGTTTGGGAGGGCAGGTAGACAGATTGTGGATTTACACATGCCTGACCCTGTGGCTGACCCTCCCCGGACTACCACTGCATGGGCGCAGGAGCACCGACGCTGGCTTAGAATAGTGCATAGAGTGGTAGGTGACCAGTTGAGACAGATTGTACAACCAGACCCGGGACTGGTACAGGAGGACAAGTTTGTTCCAGGTGAAAAGGTACAGGTTAGGACTAAGAGATGGTCAGTGGGAGGCAGCACCGTATGTGGCAAAGAGGAGGGTAGGACCTGATATTCCTGTGTATGAGGTGGAACCAGTGGAAACCGGGGGTCCAATCATAAATCTCTATCATAACATGCTTCAAAGGTGTCTATTTGAGGATCCCGCATCTGCAGAGGCGATACCTAACCCTGAACTGGTTGGCGTTAAACTCTCGGTGGCTGCTTACTGGTGGGTTGTACCCACTCCTACAGAGGCCAAAAGCCCCATGACAGTGGTCTTGCCTGCCAGAGAAAGTGTTATACCACCCGCGGGTCTCCCAACAAATAATGTCCCAGAGCAGGTGGATGTTCCACCGCTGCGAAGAGCCACTAGGTCTTCAGCGGATGTTCCTCCACAGCGCTATGCACAGCATGAGTTCATTTGGGGAGGTGTGTCGGGGACGCCAACCTCAAGTGGGGTGGCATGTGATAGGGTGAGAGTGTATTAATGACCTTTATCCACTGTGAATGCAAAATGCTTATTTACTGTCCATTGTATGCATTGTTATTGACCAGCCACAAGAGGCCGCTGTTTTGCATCTGCATTTGACTGTTTGGTTGCTATAGCAACATCTCAACAGACTTCTGCTGTGGACTTGGAGACCTGAGGAGGTGCTGTGTTTGAGCTGAAGGGAAAGCGAGAGGTGTGTGTAACAGAAAGGAGCCGCCGCAGAAACACTTAAGTGAATTGGGAGAAGACTCGTATTAGGGGCCCAGGACTGCATGCACACTACACTTTGTTTTGGTACCAAAACACATATCTGTTCTGCTTAGGCCAACTATAGACACATACAGTGAGACTTGCCGGCTCTGCTGTATCAGTTTGTCAGTTACATTTAAAACCTTAAAGGTATAGCGCCACACATTTGCATTGACTGCTGCTCTAGAAGATTTCCAGGACTGTGTTGCTGATCTGTGTGGTTCGCCTTCCCACTATTACCATCTGCCTTCTCTGTGAGGCTTCAGCAATTAAGGGTATACAGGGCGTTTATGGGATTTGTTTATGCTTAGGTGGATAAGTTGTGAACTCTTGTGCTGCACCACTGGTAGGGCGTGTTCACACACACACAATTACTCCTGCTTCCCAGAGGGATTACCAGGTATTAGGCGACTGTTTAGACAGTCCCTTGTTTAGGCAAAGGTTGGTGAGAAGACGGCATAAATCGCCATTACAGGTGGCGCAGCACAGGGGTGTCGGCCTTTGGCCCTGTAAATATACTGTTCTATTCTTTCTGTTTTATGCATGTTTTTTCTGTTTTGGTAAAGTAAAACAATCATTTATCAATCCAACTGCTTAGAGTCCCTTTCCTGGTGTGTAGTTTTGCTGTATACTGGGTAGCCCACCCTGCACATGACTTACATATGTCCCCAGCTCCTCCTGTGATGTGTATATGTCCCCATCCCCTTATTTGATGTATATATGCCCCCAGCCCCTCCTGTGATGTATATATGCCCCAGACCCTCCTGTGATGTATATATGCCCCCAGCCCCTCCTGTCATGTATATATGCCCCCAACCCCTCCTGTGATGTATATTTGCCCCAACCCCTCCTGTGATGTATATTTGCCCCAGCCCCTCCTGTGATACATATATATGCTCCCAACCCCTCCTGTAATGTACATATGCCCCCAGTGCTTCCTTTGATTTATATATGTCCCCAGACTCTCCTGTGATGTATATATGCTCCCAGCCCCTCCTGTGATGTATGTGCCTCCAGTGTCTCCTATGTGATGTTTATGATTTACCAATCTGTTGTCTGCGCTACAGACTGAGACAAACCTGGAAAAGCAGTTGTGAGACGTAACATGATAAATATTGCCGATACATCACAGCCGCACCAAAGAGAAGCATCTCCAGCCACCACAATAGGGGTGTAGGGGTGAGTTAATTAATTGTTTGACAAAATATATTAGGGTAATTTTCAAGCTGATAATTTGGTACGGCCCCAGAAGGTTGGTACAAATTTCCAAATGACCCCGGCAGAAAAAAGGTACCCCTGTTATAAAGCATGAGTAATCTACCTGTGCTTTGTGTTAATAAGCACCAGTCAATATTCATTTACCGAAGATATGTTGACGTTACTTTGACATTTTTTAAAGCTGAATTTGTATCAAAGAGCTTGAAAAGGGATTCAACACAGTCCTAGAAGAAAGTGTGCTGCTGCCAGGTGATGCGATGCGAGACTCCTGCGAGTCATACGGCTTGTATGAGCGCACCGTAAGGCTGGAGTCACACTTGCATGAGTCTCACATCGCTTCACCCAGCAGCCACACACTCTCCTGACAGGAGCAGGTTGGCTGCATGTATTTCTATGCAGCTGCATGCTCGTATCCAGAGAGTGTGCAGCTGCCAGGTGATGCGAGACTCGTACAAGTGTGACTCCTGCCTTATGGTGCACTCACAGGAGCCATATGACTCACACGAGTATCGGATCGCATCACCCACAGCCGCACACTCTCCTGACAGGATCGTGCATCTGCATGTATTTCTATGCAGCTGCATGATTGTGTCCAGAGTGCATGCAGCCATGCCGGTTGATGCAATCTAATACTTGTGCAAGTCATATGGCTGCTGTGAGCGCAGCATAGTGCTAGAGTCACACTTGCACAAGTCTTGCACTGCATCACCCGGCAGCCGCACACTCTCCTGACAGGAGCGTGCATCTGCATGTCTTTCTATGCAGTTGCACGCTCATGTCCGGAGAGTATGCAACTGCCAGGTGATGCGATGTGAGATTCGTGCGAGTCATATGGTTCTTGTGAGTGCACAAAAAGGCCAGAGTCACACTTGCGTGAGTCTCGAATCACATCCCCCGGAAGACGCACACTCTCCAGACACAAGAACTACATGCAGCCGATTCGCTCCTGTAAGGAGAGTGTGTGCGTGCGGATGTGCTAGGTGATGCGATGTCAGACTCATACAAGTTCCTCGCAAGTGTGACTCTGGCCTAAGAGTAACGCATGCGGCTTTTTTTATTATTATTATTATTATTCAAATAAATAATTAAAAAACCCAACGTCTGGTCCCCCTAATTTTGATACCTAGCCAAGATAAAAATTCATCCAAAGAAAAGAAAGTCCGGCACTAAAACCACATTCACTGCTCTGCATCCATTTTTAAGTAATGCAGTGCAACAAATAGGTCACGACAGAGACTGAAAAAAACCCACCTGTGGTGCAACACTCTCCATTAGCACACATATATATATATATACTTGGAAGTTTGGACCCGACGAAGCGCCCATGAGCACGAAACAGCCGCCGTCGTCTCTGACGCCCCTGCATCTCTCTCTGCTTTTTGATGTCTATTTTTAAAGAATAAACGAAGATTTTTACTTGGTGAGAGCCACCTCCTTTCTTCATCTATTCCAGCCAAGATAAAGCTGACATCTAGGGCTGTATTCTCAGGCTCGGGAGGTCCAGACTAAAAATATCAGCCTCCAGCTGCCCAAAATTGTCGCATCCATTAGATGTGACAATCCCGGAGCTTTACCTCGCTCTTCCCGATTGCCCTGATGTGGTGACAATTGGAGTAATAAGGAGTTAATGGCAGCTCACAGCAGCCAATAAGACCTGGATTAGTAATGGCAGCGTCTATGACACGCCGTTATTAATCAGTAAGTGACACGTAAATAAACACAGACACCCAAAAAATCCTTTATTTGGAATAAAATACAAAAACCACCCTCTTTCACCACCTTATTAACCCCAAGACACCCTTGCAAGTCCGACGTAATCCACACAAGATCCCTTGATGATTCCAGCTCTGCTACATCTCTGTCACAGCGAACGGCCATAGAGCATGACTGCCTGCTTTGAGCTCCAGAAAATGAATGAGCCACGATGACTGATTGCAGTCAGACACTGTCACACAGACTGAGGACGCGTCTGACTGCAACCAATCACAGAGGCCAGACCGACCGGTGGGCGGGAAAAGCAGTACTGAGTGCATATGGATGAGCAATAATGAACGGAGGCCGCAGGAGCAGTGTACAGCCGTGCGGGAGCAGTTTACAGCTGCGACGGAGCCTCGGTAAGTATGAAGCGCTTGCTTAATTCTTCTTTTCTTTTACAGTCCGGGTCCGCTCAGCTCTACTGGCAACTGATTTTCAAAAGATTTGATCATGTTTAATATACAGTGTGTCCACCCATATCCTGTCCACCGCCATTAACTTGAGAACGGTGGCAGCTATAGGCATAGAAGTGGTGTCTAGGTATGGTAAAGTAGCCATGCGCTACAAAATGAAACCACCTATAGCGCCACCTGGTGGAAAACAACGGATTTAGCATTTTTATTATCTCGAAAACGGAATGAGATAGAGAAAAAAAGTGACTTACAAAGTTGTAGGGCATCATCAATCCAATACGATTCGACACCTTGCATACAGAAATGCTTTGAGTAGAACGTGTAAAACTCCCAAGGCTGCGGACTTGAAGCGATACCTCATGGAGACCTTCCTACAAGTCATTGGGTTTCGTGGCTGCATAGAGTGGCCTCCACGCTCACCTGACCTGACCCCATTGGACTTCTTTCAGTGAGGTCACATCAAACAACAGGTGTATGCGACCCGTCCACCAACATTGCAGGACCTACGACGATGTATCACAGATGCTTGTGCAAACGTGTCACCTACCATATTGTACAATGCGAAGCAAGATACAGTATGCTGTCCAGAGTCCAGATGTGCATTGCAGCTGACGGTGGCCATTTTTTGAGCATCAAACTTAAATGAGCACCATATGCGTGACCAGCATTCAGTGTTTTGGGAGGGTCATGGGTTTCATATCATAGCATTTCTGTATGCAAGGTGTCGATTCGTATTGAATTGATGATGCCCTACAACGTTGTAATTCACTTTTTTTCTCTATCTTGTTTCGTTTTCGAGATAAAAATGCTAACTCCGTTGTTTTCCACCAGGTGGCGCTATAGGTGGTTTCATTGCATAGCGTATGGCTACTTTACTATACCTAGACACCACTTCTATGCCTATAGCTGCCACCGTTCTCAAGTTAATGGCGGTGGACAAGATATGGGTGGACACACTGTATATGCTTATATATCTATATATATATATAGATATATATATATATATATATATATATATATATATATATATATATATATATATATATATATATATTGGTCTTTTCAGCAAGAGCCAACAGTTTCCAGCATATTAAATATTTATTGATAATTAAAGCTTTATGTAAAATAAATAATTAATACATGATATGTTTATAAAAGCACTAAAATTAATTAGTGATAACACAGTTTGGTCAGAGATAGCCTGCTTACAATATGTACGGTAACATCTCTCCAGATAACCCATGACTATTGGACTTCTGAATGTTAGCACATTTATGCCTTTAAAGAAATCTGTCATGTAAAAATTGCTAATAACCTGCAGATATACAGTTCATCTGCAGGTTAATAGCATTTTAAATCTGCACAGCCACCGTAGTGAAAGCCTGGCTATTGGGAGGAAATTAATTATTATTCCTCTCAGCAGCCTCCAGCTTTCAGTCATGGAGTCGTGGTTGACGTGGCTTCAGTCACTGTTCAGTACACTTTAAGCGGCAGCTGTAAACATATCCTGGCCACTTCTGCACTGATGCACTGCTGAACCTGTCAGTCATTGCCGGGTCGTGGTTACAGCCACAGCTCACTATACGCTGATTGGTGACTGAAGCCACGCCAGGCGCACCTCAGGAGCAATAAAATTAATTTCGCCCGGTAGCTGGGATCTCAGTGTGGCTACTGTGTAGCTTTAGAACGCTATTAACCCCATAGATTTACACTATCTACAGGTTAATAGCGTTTTCTTCACGCGACAGCCAGGTCCATTTTAATATCTATGCTTACAAACCAATGTATAAAACAACAATTATCTTTTTTGGTTTTCATTTATTTTATGTTTATTTTTGTATGTAAAAAAAATTACTTAATACATTAATTACAAAGTTTTGTAAAATATAATTTAACAATGTCACTTGTAGACTAAGCTTTTCCTTATGTTGCAGACTATTCTAAGAGGCTAACCTATGATAAATGTTCACCATTACAAAATTGTTGTCTGCCTTTTGACTTATTTCCCTATAAAGAGATTTACAAGTTGCATTACACGTTATATGTCCACAGTATTAAAATGGAGATTTGAATAATCACAGACTTTTCCTTACAGATAACTATTTGTTTAACAAATATTAAAACTAGAGCTTTTGTTGGAAATCTCTGCTTTATGCTTTGTAAATCTGCAGAAGCCATATCTCATATGGAAAGAACACATAATCCCTCTGTTTCATCCCTTTATTTGCATTTATTACATACTTTATTGAAGAAGATAGAAAATAACTAAAATAATATTTTGGGAACACATTGCTGGCATGACATATACACTCATGAGCAAAAGGGAAACAATGCTTTGAACTTTTGATTTTCAGGCTCCATATCTCACCATCCACTACAGCTTTGATTGTTGTGAGGCAACCTTCATTTTATAGGCAATAATATTGGCTGTCTCATACATATACATGGATGTACCCAGGATCCAAACTGTGGGGGGGGAGCAAGCCATGGTCGTTCAGGTTGTAAAATATTAGAACGGAAAAGGTGACTGAAACGAAAATTGTAACTATTTACTGGCCGAATAACAAATAATGCGAATAGCGAATAGTAATGATTACACTTGCTCATCAGTGATCACTATAATAGACCTATTGGAAAACATGGAATTTATGGTTAAATGTCTCTAGGCTGGGTTGCTTCTTCTCAATTTCATTTCCTACAGAAATTACTTAACAAATATTTGGCTTACAACTATTTAGTATATAATCTGTTATGCAGATTCTTATCATGCCATTGCATTGTTACTGATTTGCTCCTAAAAATCTAAATTGTATTAATTATTATTTTGTTAGTATTTTGTAAATCCACCTTTGGCTTTCAACACTGCCTGAATAGTTCTGGGCATTCTTTTGATCAGATTCAAGCATGTCTCAAACTGAAATCTGATCCCGGGTCACACGATCCCAATGTTGGAGCATACTGGTTGACTCACTTGGGTATGCATAAAGCTTTTTCTTCAACTCTACCTACAAATACTAGATTGGGTTGTGGTCTGGGGACTGTGGGGGCAAATTCAGCAACTCTACTTAATTGTCATTGAACCATTTCTTCGTCAATATTGCCTTATGCTTCAGTCAATTGCCCTGCTGGAATGTTATGTCATTTTGATATCCATAGTACTTGAGTGTATGAAGTGACTCACCTAAATACACAGTTGCATCTCAATAAATTAGAATATCATCAAAAAGTTAATTTATTTCTGTAATTCAATTCAAGAAGGGAAACACATATATTATATAGAGTCATTATAAACAGAGTGATCTATTTCAAGTGTTTATTTCTGTTAATGTTGATGATTATGGCTTACAGCCAATGAAAACCCAAAACTCATTATCTCAGAAAATTAGAACAATTACAACAAAACAAGTGCAAAGGCTTCCCAAGTGTTTAAAATGGTCCCTTAGTCTGGTTCGTTAGGTTACACAATCATAGGGAAGACTGCTGACTTGACAGATGTCCAGAAGGCAGTTATTGACACACCCCACAAGGAGGATAAGCCACAAAAAGTCATTGCTAAAGAAGCTGGCTGTTAACAGAGTGCTGTATCCAAGTATATTAATGTAAAGTTGAGTGGAAGGGGAAAAGTGTGGTAGAAAAAGGTGCACAAGCAACAGAGATAACAGCAGCCTTAATAGGATTGTTAAGAAAAGACCATTCAAAATTTGGGGGAGTTTTACAAGGAGTGGACTGCTGCTGGAGTCAGCCACCGCACACAGACATATCCAGGACATGGGCTACAACTGTTGCATTCCTTGTGTCAAGCCACTCATGACCAATAGATAATACCAGAAGCGTCTTACCTGAGCTAAGTAGCAAAAGAACTGGATTGTTGCACAGTGGTCCAAGGTATTGTTTTCAGATGAAAGTAAATTTTGCATTTCATTTGGAAATAAAAGTCCCAGGGTCTGGAGGAAATGTGGAGAGGCCACAATCCAAGCTGCTTGAGATCTAGTGTGAAATTTCCACAATCAGTGATGGTTTGGGGAGCCATGTCATCTGATGGTGTAGGTCGACTGTGTTTTATCAAGACCAAAATCAGCGCAGCTGTCTACCAGCAGATTTTAGAGCACTTCATGCCTCCCTCTGCTGACAAGCTTTTTGGAGATGGAAATTTCATTTTCCAGCAGGATTTGGCACCTGTCCACTCTGCCAAAAGTACAAATAGCTGGTTTAATAACCACAGCATCACTGTGCTTAATTGGCCAGCAAACTCACGTGACCTAAACCCCATAGAGAATTTATGGGGTATTGTCAAGAGGAAGATGAGAGACACCAAGACCCATCAATGCAGATGAGCTGAAGGCTGCTATCAAAGAAAACTGGGCTTCCATAACACCTCAGCAGTGCCACAGGCAGATTGCCTCTATGTCTCGCATTGATGCAGAAATTCATGCAAAAGGAAGGAGCCCCGACCAAGTATTGAGTACATTTACTGTACAGACTTTTCAGTAGGCCAACATTTCTGAGTTTAAATCAGTTTTTTAGTTGGTCTTATATACTATTCTAATTTTCTGAGATAATGACTTTTGGGTTTTCATTGGCTGTAAGCTATAATCATTAACATTAACAGAAATAAACACTTGAAATAGATCACTCTGTTTGTAATGACACTATATAATATATGTGTCTCCCATTTTGTATTGAATTACTGAAATAAATTAACTTTTTGATGATATTATAATTTATTGAGATGCATATATATATATATATATATATATATACATACATACATGCATACATTAGAAAAAAGGAACAGTCGCACACTGTGAAAAACCAAAAGAAATTCTACCTAAAAAATATTAATGGAGATATTTAGAATATTATAATGGCTATCGTAATACTAGCCCAGCGCCCCTTCAAGGCACCCTACTTTGCTGGGTCCTACACTACGCTTCATCTTTTTTGGGTTTTAAAAACCTACAAGATCAGCTGGTGAACAAAAAGAAGGCTAATAAAGCTGCCAGGAGTTAGAGTGCAAATCCAGCAAACAGAGCACCACTCCCTGTTACATACAATGTAGAGAAAAAAAACAGAATGGAACAGGGATTCCCTTGCTGGTTTCCCACGCTGGTACTAACCTGATTTCAAACTGTACCGGCAGCAACTTTACAAATGTACAAATGGGGACAGGTGCGTATCTGTACGTGATGTGAAATACATGAGAAAAAAGGAACAGTCGCACACTGTGTAAAACCAAAATAAGTTCTACCTAAAAAATATTAATGGAGGTATTTAGAATACATTGTATGTAACAGGGAGTGGTGCTCTGTTTGCTGGATTTGCACTCCAGCTCCTGGCAGCTTCATTAGCCTTCTTTGTGTTCACCAGCTGATCTTGTAGGTTTTTAAAACCCAGAAAATATGCAGTTTAGAGTAGGACCCAGCAAAGGAGGGTGCCGTGAAGGGGCGCTGGGCTAGTATTACAATAGCCATTATAATATTCTAAATACCTCCATTAATATTTTTTAGGTAGAATTTATTTTGTTTTTTCCCAGTGTGTGACTGTTCCTTTTTTCTCATGTATTTCACATCACGTACAGATACGCACCTGTCCACATTTGTAAAGGTGCTGCCAGTCCAGTTTGAAATCAGGTTAGTACCAGCGTGGGAAACCAGCAAGGGAATCCCTTTTTTTCTCTACATTATATATATATATATATATATATATATATATATACACAAATACATATATAGTCACTCCGCAGGTTTGGACCCACTGCACCACACAACCTCACCCTGGATGGATGCTGAGGGAAAGATATATAGCAGAGCATGGGAAAGATGAATGCTGAGGAAAAGAGCATTTTCCCCTCAGCACCCAGCTTTCCCATCCCATGCTTCTTTGTCCCCCATCCTGGTATATATTGCCCCATCCTGGTACATATTGCTCAATAAGTTTTGGGGTTCAATTAGAATTGGTATATACACAGTCTTCCATCATCCTGTTTACATTTTGACATCATGGGACCAAGACAACATGTAACAACTGATCAAGAGTACCTGGCCATTGTGAGGCTTCAAGCTGGGTGTTCTCAGACGGAATTGACCACTGAGTTTACAGTGTTACAAAGTGTCATCAGCAGGTTGCAACAGAGCTACAGCTACAGAGAGACTGGAAGAATCACATAAGGCATAGAAGTGGATGTCCTTTCGTCACATCACACACTGATTACTGCTTCATTGTGAACAATGCCATTCGAATGATAAATGCCACACAACTCTAGGCAGATTTAAGGTAAGTGATAGGCATTCAACTGTCACATCAGGCCATTGAAACCACTTACATCAGCGTGGTCTGCGTCCCAAACAACCTGCAACGATACCTGACCACACCACCAGGTACAGGCGTCATCATCTTGCCGGATGAGGAACCAATGAGCCTCAGTGCTGTTCACTGATGAAAGTCAATTCACGCTGATAAGAAATTATGTTGGAGACTTCAAGGAGAGTGCTATGTATTAGTCACTGTTGTCATCAGATGAGTCTTTGGTGGTAGTGATGTTACAGTATGGGCATGTGTGTCTAGTCAATACAGAACTGCCGTGCACTTTGTGAATAGTACAGTGACAAGCCCCTAATACTTGAATAACATAACTAATCTAGTAATTTTGCCCCTGCATGAACAAGGAGGGTCAAACTTCATCTTGGTTGTCAATGGTCCTGCTCATTGAGGTTTCATCAGTAGTGAAAGACTGCTGTAGACTTTGGTAAATCAAATGAAGTAGACTGTACTTTCTCCAGACCTAAATCCCATAGTAAACCTATGAGATCAGCTGAATCACAGTGTATAAACAAGGGAGGTAACCCCGGCACACTACTACTCCCAAAAAAGAGACGTATGATGATATTATGCTGAATTCTTTATTTAGATAAAAAAAAAGTAGAAAATATGCACACGCAATTCGTCCACAATAGGTCGACGTTTCGGCAATAAGCCTTCAATAGACTGGACTTTTTATCAAGATTAATATGTTAGATACAAAATCTCCGCAATAGGTAGGTCATACCGCGTTAGTGGCTTGGGAGGCCTTTAACTAAGAGTAATGAAGTATAGACGAGCGTTGTGCACTGTATCACTTAAGGGTCGTTTCTGTAGTAGGGTTGCGCCACAGTGGTCTCAGCTATGGGCTGTATGACAATAATAAGTGGCTGAATTAAATCTCAGAGAGACTGGCCAGCAGTGTCCTGCAGGTAGCAATGGTAAAGGATGATTGTGAAGTCACAAGGATGTGATTATGTGCAGACTTGTGACTGCATCACTCTACAAATTGCGGTCTGTATGTGTGATATCACCGGTAGTACCGGAAAAGTTAATGACCGGAGTCCTGTGCTGCCGCTGGACGTGTGGACTTGTGTGAGGATCCTGCAGAGTGTGACAGAGACACTCTGTGTGCATATTTTCTACTTTTTTTTGAATCTAAATAAAGAATTCAGCATAATATCATCATACGTCTCTTTTTTGGGAGTAGTAGTGTGCCGGGGTTACCTCCCTTGTTTGTTGATTTTTTACTTCCGTGCACCTACCCACCGGTGACGCAGGGCTTTCCTTCCATTTGCTACGAATCACAGTGTATAGACTTGTAACTCTGTAGCCCCAAACCTTAGTGGCCTGAGGGCCACTCTTCAAGGAAGAGTGGGATGCCAAGCCTCAACAGACAAGAACTCAACTTGTGAACAGCATGGGACATGGTTGTCAAGTTGAAATTGATACTCAAGGCCCCATGACATGTTATTGAGACATTGACATTTTTGGGGGGTATACCCACCACAGTTGTCTTTTGTTTTAATAAATTCTTTGAGATGAGGAAATCACCATTGCATGCTTCTTTTTAAATGCCCTACTTTCATGATAACATATCACTGTAGCACAAACTTTTTACATTTTACATAAATTTCCCTGAAAGCCAAATATCCTAGCTTTTTTGAGTCGTGTATGTGTACCTAGTATGAATATCCATGTAAATGTTCATGTTTATAGGCAGACACAAATCCTTCATGGGGCTTCTTTGCTAGGTTTTAAGTGCACCAAATCATTGGGTGATACCTGATATTTACCTGGGTCCATATGTAATAACAGGCCCGGGATGCAACGCATAGAGAAGGATGACACAGGGGTGACTCACAATTATATTTATCACTAGCTGTACTACCCGGCTTCGCCCGGGTTAATATCTGCTGTTAACAAAATAAAATGTATTAACAAAAATGTATTCTGCACACAAACAAATAGATATAAATGTAATTATAATGTCTGTCTCCTCCTCTGTATATATCTCTGTCTCTCTCTTTGTCTGTCTGTCTCTGACTGTCTCTGTCTCTTTCTCCATCTGCCTCAATCTCTTTCCCTGTCTGTCTATCTC
Source organism: Anomaloglossus baeobatrachus (assembly GCF_048569485.1). Classification (NCBI taxonomy): domain Eukaryota; kingdom Metazoa; phylum Chordata; class Amphibia; order Anura; family Aromobatidae; genus Anomaloglossus; species Anomaloglossus baeobatrachus. Next base: position 608,413,939 of record NC_134354.1, read on the forward strand.
TCTCTTTCCCTGTCTGTCTATCTATCTCTGTCACTTTCCCTGTCTGTCTCTTTCCCTCTCTGTCTCTTTCCCTCTCTTTCCCTCTGTCTCTTTCCCTCTCTTTCCCTCTGTCTCTTTCCCTGTATCTTTCTCTTTGTCTGTCTCTTACCCTGTCTGTCTCTTTCCTCTCTTTCCCTGTCTGTCTGTTTCCCTGTGTCTGTCTCTGTCTCTTTGTCTGTGTCTGTCTGTCTCTTACCCTGTCTGTGTCTTTCCCTCTCTTTCCCTGTTTTTGTTTCCCTGTATCTGTCTCTGTCTCTTTGTCTGTCTCTTTACCTGTCTGTGTCTGTCTCTTAACCTGTCTCTCTCTGTCCCTCTCTTTCCATGTCTGTCTCTTTCCTTGTCAGTCTGTCTCTTTGTCTGTGTCTGTCTCTTTGTGTCTGTCTCTTACCCTGTCTATGTCTGTTTCTTTCCCTGTCTGTGTCTGCCTCTTTCCCTGTCTGTGTCTGTCTCTTTCCCTGTTTGTGTCTGTCTCTTTCCCTGTCTGTGTCTGTCTCTTTCCCTGGCTGCATTGTGACATGCCAACATTCCATATAAGGGCATGGCTGCGCATTCTTCTGAAGTTCTTGGCTGCACTGTGACTCCCAGCTCCATTCGCTTTAATGGAGGCAGGTTTTTTGGTGAATAACTGTAAAGAGCGGAGTTAAAATTTCCCCTCAAAACATAGCCTATGACGCTCTTGGGGTCCAGAAGTGTGAGTGTGCAAATTTTTGTGGCTGTAGCTGCAACGGTACAGATGCCAATCCCGGACATACATACACACATACACACATACACACACACATACACACATTCAGCTTTATATATTAGATGACACAAACTGGGATACTGACATAGGGCTAATACAGGGAATAGTTATTTCGAGAAACTGATCCCAGTCTATTCAAATTGCACATACAATAAACATAACACTTGTCTATACATGTCCAATATGACTGGACCTAGGATAAACACCCCATTACTGGGTACATAGCAACCCAAATTAACTATCATCAGGGGCTTGTAGATGTTGGGCCACTGAGCCATGCAGGTATCTCTCTATAGCCCCAGCAGTACCGTACCCTATATTTCTGAACAACAGACGATATATTGTGTAACAGATTAAGACTGGGGCATTATAATTACAGCCCCCAGGTTAGTTACTGCACGGCTGAGCAGGAAGCAATGACTCGGCTAAGTTGGGTCACCCACGGGCAGTGGTCTTGACAGGCAGTGTCTGTGGCTTGACCTCGTAGTCTGATCTCTGAGTGTTTACAGGCGGCATCTGTGGCTTGGGTACAGCAATGGGGCTCTGTGTTTTCTTGCAACAAACTTCGTGGCAGAGATTCTTTAGGTGCAGCAATCGGACCACTCGATTTTTCTGCAGGAGAGGCAAGCTTCCTCGCCCCTGCATGCATGTCTCTCTGCTTCTCTTCTTTGGTGCCAAATCTCCTCTTCCAGTCACCTCCAGAACTTTTATCTCCTGCTGCTGCATCAATGCTCCCCCTTGACTTCGTCATCCACTGAACAGCTTCCACCGCAGGAACTTGCTTGCTGAATTTTTAGTCCTGGGCGTTTCTTCATTCCAGAGCAATATCTTCAGCTAGCAGAGAGCAGTGCCACATCACTAATCGTACCAGATCTGTCTGAGTGAATGGGTTGCTGTTATGTCCACTTTCCTAGACATACAATCTTGCCTGTTGTCTCATTTATTTCTCTTTTACATATCATAGTGAAAATAAAAGGACTGGCATATTGAAATCCAACGTGCCTGATCCTATTTCTTGTTTTAAAACACTACTATAAATTGTTGTCCACTTCTGTAAAATCAGTGGGTCTAGTTAATAGTCCTCCAGTGTGCAGCTGCGACATATCATTGGTGCAATCGGCCACCCATCGGGCCCAAGAGGTCAGGGGGCTCATTTCTACCTACCTCCAATGCAGGTACAATTTTGCATTTTTATGAGCTCTTGGGCTACTAATATATTGTTCTTGCACAGGGACCTTTTTCTGTCTGTGTCCGCCTGTGCTAGTGTGCATGGCTACATTAACATTCTAAATGGCTATGATAACATGAAATAAAACATCTAACCTTTTCCAGTGACTACGAACCAATTCCAAAGCAAAGGAAATGTGTTTCCAGATCAATTGTTCCATTTAATTATACATTTGTCCTACCATGTTTACTTGGTTTCATAGTTTCCTCGCTTTCGCACATTTTATTCTTCTACTAGAAATGTGCTCGCAATTACATCTCTTTTACAATCATAACTATAAATATTCAGTGCTGTTGTCAGTAAAGTATAACATTTTCTATTATTTCTTTACTTACTGTTTGTATTGAAGAAATAATTTGAAAGAATGATTATGAGTGCCTGTAAACTAACGTGCATGTAAATGATCTCAAAATGAAAGATAGTCACACTGGGCTATTTAACTCAGGGGGGGTTAACACTTTGTTTGCCAACAAATATTTTAATTGTTCTACCCCTTTTTGTGAGAGAAGCACTTTGTCTCATAAGCTGTTTAACAGGCTGGCAGCGTTATATGATTTGTGACGGGGATTTTGCTTCCATAAGCTTTTCTTTTCCAGTGGATCAAGCACCACATGTATTTGGAGTACCATTACATTTCAGAAAAAAGTATCCTTAAACCTTTGGGTAGATATTACATCTGAATAGCTCATCTTCAATAGAGGTAATACTAGCAATAAATCATGTAGTACAGATGTGCTTGTTTAGTTTTTCACACAGTTTGTGGGTTGCTAATGAAATGAACAGTGAATGGTTGTAATTTACAATGCTCTTACAAAGTTCTGCTATGAGCTGTGGAAGCAGCTTTGCAAAGCGCCAGCCATGCACCTTCTGGAGTGCAAAATCAGCATGTAAATTATAAGGTCTATTGAACATGAATTGAGAGTGTATCAAATATTCACTGTGTGCTAAAATGTGAGTCTGTCTACACCGTTATCATTCAGTGCTGGAAGCATGCACACATGAGAGGAACCTGACCTAAGTCTAAACATTAACAGAAATCAGCAGCAATTCCTCCATTGCCAACAGGACTGCCAACTGGATCATGCATTGGCAGTATAAATGTACGATTTGTTAGACACAATAGCGAAATCAAATCATTTTCCCTACATCAACTCTATTAAGTGTAGAATAACAATATCCTCATAAACTGCGCATTTACACCATAGCGCTTCATATTGTATATAAATTAAACCAATTATTTTGATACTTCAGAACCGTTTATCTGCAATGTTTTGGATTTTGATCAAATATTCTACTTCTAGTCTATACTATCATACATTTTTTCTTCAGAACAACCTTAATTTAAATAAATAAATTAAAAAAATTTGAATATTGAAAAATGCACAAAGTCTACAAATTGTAAAGTGAAATATAGGATAAAATATCAACTGTAAACACTGAATCAATGGAAAATGTACTGATGAGTCCCCACATGAGATTTATGGCATTAACCATGGGCTAATTTAAAGAGGTTGTCCACTACTATTACATTGATGCTTGTCTGTAGCACCATGGGGCAAGGGGTTAACTGTTACTCATCGCTGGGCCGGTGATGTCGGGTCTGGGGATGTCACAGGTGGCCCTGCCCGGCTTCGTGGCCCCGAGGCGTACAATAAAAGGGAAGATAATGATGGTAGAGGAGATGATAGGGATACCTTGTCTTGTGATGCGAACTGTGGAACGTGGCAAGGGATTAGCCGCCACTGCGGTCGCTGTCCTCCGGGGCTGATTGTGTCGCAGCCAGGATGTTTCTGCTCCCCACAGGTGGAGCGGGCCCGAGATAGGATGATGAGGGTCGTGACTGGCGCCGAAGCACGTGGCCATGGCAATGAGAGGCAGAGTCAGCTGCTGCGGGTCCAGGTATTTTTACTCACAGCTCCAATGCAGCCTCAGGGTACTGGTCTCTCCAGTGATGGGCCCCAGCTAATCCCGGGTAGTTTGGAGGTAACCGCTGATGTTCCCACTGTGTGTCCTTTCTGGTCAGGGTTCCTCCAATCCAATGGATGGAATGTGGAATGGGCTGTGAGTGTTTTCTGCACTCACGGCAGACCCTAGAATCCACAGTAGCTGTATAGAATCCGGGCTGAGCATACTGCTCAAAGCCACGGGTCTTGCAGTGCTCCCAGAAGTGTCAAGGTAGAGAGAATGTGCCTGGACCAAAGTCCCGACTGTGCTCCTCCCCCCAAGCTGTGCCTGGGGTTAACTGACTATGTGTGGGGATGCTCCTTCCATTTCCCCCAGTGGTACCCGCCCCCCAGGTGGTTGTCCTAGTGACTGGGAAAGTCCCATGCTTCATGATGGCCTCCCCCCTATCTACTCCAGGCCTAGTGGGAAGGCAACTAACTGTGTGTGGTTTGTGAATGTGGTAAACACCAGCAATTAACCTTTTCCTTACCTGGGATGAGTACCGCACCTTAAGTGAGGTGCAGTACGCTGTGGCGCCTGAAGTCTCAAGGGCCCATATATCCCTAGGATATGTCATCAATTTCTGATCTGCTGGGGGCCCACACACCGCACCCCCGCCAATCAGCTGATCTCGGTCTCGCTGGCGGCAGAAGGTAGCCGCAAATGCTCAGTTCCAGAACTGCTCCGTCTTCTGATAACAGCTGCGGCTGGGTACTGCACATCTGCCTCCCATTCTAATCAATAGGAGGCGGATGTGCAGCATTTCTGGCCACCTGCTGCCGCTGCCAGGACCAAGAATAGCTGATCAGTGGAGGTGCGGAGTGTTGACCTAAAGATAATCCATCAATGTCAAAGTAGTGGAAATCCCCTTATGGAGGTAATAGAAACTGATGTCAAAGTGTATCATAATACATAGTTGTAAACATGGTGGTAGGAATATTCATTTGTAATCATCTTTTGCCTTCTGTGGTTTTGGTCAGCTACACACGCTATGAAAGGGAACGCACTTCGCCAATGTTATGTATGCTGTGGTTTGGATATTTGTAGAGAAAGATTAAAGGGGTTGTTCAGTTTAAAATGTCGTCTATAGTCACTTAAGTGTTCCATTTTTATTTTTTTTAAATCTGTCATTAGAGATGAGCGAACCCACGGTTCAGTGTTTATACCGAACACAGACTTTACAAAAAAACATAGAGTTCGGCTTTGGTGTTCGGGTGCATTATGTACTCAAACCACTCGCGTGAGCATCGCTGTGGTCGTGTACACTCGGTGCTCAGCCCAGTGCGAGCCACTTGTAGTGTTTGATCGGCTCACACTGGGGGTAACAAAAATATGATCAGATGAGGTGTGCACAAAAAAAAAATGGAAAAGCCCCATCCAACTGCCCCTGGAAGTGATCTGTTTATGGCTGGCTGCATGTGGGCGGAGAGCTGAATTGCCCAATTAGTAACTTCCATTGAAGTTTAGGTCAAGTCCAGGTACCAAACCGAACTATATCTAAAGTCTGTCTGAATCTGCCAAACCAAACTTCCACGGGTCTGCTCATCCTTATCTGTCCTATGTTTCCAGATATGGCTCTACAAAATTCTCTAGAGGTGTGTCTGATGCTATGTATAAATACCCCATGAGCAAACCACCTCAGCAAAGCCCATAAAATCAGTATATTGGGTGTATTTAATAAAAATGCCAATATCTCTGTGTGGAGACACAGGGCTCAGTGGGTGCTCTCGTCCACTAAAACCCACCACCTTTAGAAAGACAGCGTGGCTCAGGGCTCATCCCAACTGAACGCCGGCCTCCTTAACCGTGGGCGTAACACTACTCAGACAACACAGGGTGAGGGAACCACAATAATTAGACTTTATTAGATCCCCAAAATATTAACGGCACGTAACACATAACCAGCAAAACACACAAATGTAACAGGCAACAGAGTCTCACCCTTCCGCTGGCTCACCAGGGATTTAGAATGTCCTTGCCTCAGAGGTTCCAGGGCCGCTTACTCCAGTCCAGCAGCACCCCGCTTTTGGCGGGCACCCACCGAGAAAGGAATAATGCCAGATTTAGGAAGCTGTCTGAGGTCTGCAAAGTCTGTAACAGGTGACTGAACTGTCCCAACCTGAGTGTCCTCCTTAGGTAGTCCTGGTTTGATGTTACAATCCTGGCAGCCGGAGTCAAAATCCCTAGGCTGTGGATATGGTCTCCAACCGGAACCGGAGTCCCTAGATTGAAGCCATAAGATATCCTGATCCTCTAGTCAGCTCCGAAGAGCTTAGACTGGATCCATCAGCATCCATCAATAACCTGGTGGCTTAAAGAAGTCCCTTTTATAGCCACAGCCTTCCACTTAGATACACTGCGTCCTCATTGATTGGTTGGACAAGAGCGCCTCTCCCATTGTATGAATCTCAAGCTGCATGGACAATGTTCATCCAAATGATGTCTACAGAAAGACTGAAGATATCTACATGGAGTCTGCAAGTCACAGACTCAACAATGGCTACTAAGGTAATCACATTAGCAATACACAACTACAATACAATGGTTACTGAAAAAGTCTGGAGAACAATACGTCTGGCTTTCAGTGGCCAACACAATTACATTGAGACAACAAGAGTCTTGTAAAGACAATGAGGGACTTCTCCCCCGTCTATAGACAATCTATCATGCTGTCTGGCTGAATTTTAAGAAACTTTAACCCATGAGAGTCCATGTCGTCACATTCCCCCCCTTCTTAATATTAGCCAGACATGATAGGCTTCCGATCATCCTTCTCCTCTTGACGGCATTGTCCTTTTTAATGGTGAGGTCAGCAACAGAAGCTCGCATCTATACACCTCCTCCTGATTACCTCCCCCAAGTTGAGCAGCCATATTGTGGACAAGCACTAAGGTGGGGTCCATGAGTTGGGCCTGCACAAATCTCCCACTATCAATCCTCCCCCAGTCAATAGCCACAGTGTGGTTAGGCTTACTCACGGTTCTTGGCTCAGAAGTGGATGATGGAGACCGGGAATGCAAACCATCCCTGGAAAAGATGTTAGAAAGATCCACATCAGGGTCCTGCTTGGCTTGGAGGTGGGGTTGGACATGGCAGCGTCCGAAACCTGAATGCCTCCCCTATGGCCTGCTGGGTATGCTTATGTGCCTCCCTGGTTGTTGAGCCCTGGACGGTGTCCGAAAACACCAGTCCGCTGCAGCTCCCCTGGGTAAACCAGGCTGAGTAGTATCCCACCGCTGCCACCAATTGTGGAGACACAGGGCTCAGTGGGTGCTCTCGTCCACTAAAACCCACCACCTTTAGAAAGACAGCGTGGCTCAGGGCTCATCCCAACTGAACGCCGGCCTCCTTAACCGTGGGCGTAACACTACTCAGACAACACAGGGTGAGGGAACCACAATAATTAGACTTTATTGGATCCCCAAAATATTAACGGCACATAACACATAACCAGCAAAACACACAAATGTAACAGGCAACAGAGTCTCACCCTTCCGCTGGCTCACCAGGGATTTAGAATGTCTTTGCCTCAGAGGTTCCAGGGCCGCTTACTCCAGTCCAGCAGCACCCCGCTTTTGGCGGGCACCCACCGAGAAAGGAATAATGCCAGATTTAGGAAGCTGTCTGAGGTCTGCAAAGTCTGTAACAGGTGACTGAACTGTCCCAACCTGAGTGTCCTCCTTAGGTAGTCCTGGTTTGATGTTACAATCCTGGCAGACGGAGTCGAAATCCCTAGGCTGTGGATATGGTCTCCAACCGGAATCGGAGTCCCTAGATTGAAGCCATAAGATATCCTGATCCTCTAGTCAGCTCCGTAGAGCTTAGACTGGATCCATCAGCATCCATCAACAACCTGGTGGCTTAAAGAAGTCCCTTTTATAGCCACAGCCTTCCACTTAGATACACTGCGTCCTCATCGATTGGTTGGACAAGAGCACCTCTCCCATTGGATGAATCTCAAGCTGCATGGACAATGTTCATCCAAATGATGTCTACAGAAAGACTGAAGATATCTACATGGAGTCTGCAAGGCACAGACTCAACAATGGCTACTAAGGTAATCACATTAGCAATACAAAACTACAATACAATGGTTACTGGAAAAGTCTGGAGAACAATACGTCTGGCTTTCAGTGGCCAACACAATTACATTGAGACAACAAGAGTCTTGTAAAAGCAATGAGGGACTTCTCCCCCGTCTATAGACAATCTATCATGCTGTCTGGCTGAATTTTAAGAAACTTTAACCCATGAGAGTCCATGTCGTCACACTCTGTAACTGAAAGGTAAAGGTGGACAATACAAAAATAAGAACAGCAAAAATAGGGGGAAAAAAGCTACTTTTCAGATGGTGACAGGTCCTCTCTAAGCAGTGAGAAAGGAAGCATTAAGTAACATCACAAGCCACTTTCAAACATACTGGGATGATGAATAGATAGGATAGATGAAAGAAACAGGAAAATTGGAGCAGCACTACAATCAGTAATGGGTACAAAGCCTTGCCCTTGAAAGATTCCATATAAACCTCTTTATGCAGCTTCGGACTAGGGTTCAAAGCGCCCATGAGTTACATTGATTGTGGAGGACCACTGTTTTCCTATATGGAACCTGAACCCGTCTTTTATAAATTTGCCCATGCTTCTATGTAATAATAATAAAATGGGTAGTTTGTCAAACGAGTGATGAGATGCTGCACTTGTCTGTAAATGTTGCATTAAGTGTACTGTGCCAAACACTGCGCATATATAATGTTTGGTGGCCAACTGTTGTACATGCAGATAGACATAGATAGATAGATAGATAGATAGATAGATAGATAGATAGATTTTTATCTATAAACCTGAGAGATAAATTGCTAAAAAGCAATTAAATAATGCCTATAGCACTGTTTCAGTCCAGACAATATGAAGATACCAAACACTGCCGCTTTCAAGTAAATATGAATTTTGGAGCAATAATAGCCAGGACAGGTGAGTCTGATATCTGGTGAAAATTCTCAGAATCCTGGATTCCAGTAATTGCTAATGTCCGAGCAGTCAGAAATTAATCAACAATTTACATTGTATCCCACCCATAACTCTAATGCTTTTCTTTCAGTATGATTGCATGTTAGAAATATTGTCAATAGAGTCACACAAAAACTTTCGAAATCATTACATTACACAAACAAGGAAAAGGATTTGATAAGATAGCAAAGGCATTAATTGTTCTCTGAGATACAGAAGGAAGCATAGTCTACAAGTTCAAAGGAAAACTGGCGACAGTACCTGGACTTGGAAGAAAGAGGGCGTTATCCTCAACTGTCACCAAACTCGTTAGGAGACAGGTGGTAAAACTCCACTGACTGCAAAACACTTGAAACAAGATTTGATGGCAGCCAGGGTCAGGACAAGGTATTTTGGTGCCCAAGGCAGATAAAGCCAATAGCTCCCCTTTCCCCCTTTTCCCCACAGCAAAAGAATGGGTTAAAGACTACGGTAATAAAATCCAACTACATATATGTATGGTGTGGTATGTATGGGGTGGTATAGGGATAGCCCCTATACCTGCTATTATGGTTCTCCTGTGTACAGTACAGACCAAAAGTTTGGACACACCTTCTCATTCAAAGAGTTTCCTTTATTTCATGACTTATATTCTAGGTTCTTCAAAAAAGCCACCTTTTGCTTTGATTACTGCTTTGCACACTCTTGGCATTCTCTTGATGAACTTCAAGAGGTAGTCACCGGAAATGGTCTTCCAACAGTTTTGAAGGAGTTACCAGAGATGCTTAGCACTTGTTGGCCCTTTTGCCTTCAATCTATGGTCCAGCTCACCCCAAACCATCTTGATTGGGTTCATGTCTGGTGACTGTGGAGGCCAGGTCATCTGGCGTAGCACCCCATCACTCTCCTTCTTAGTCAAATAGGCCTTACACAGCCTGGAGGTGTGTTTGGGGTCATTGTCCTGTTGAAAAATAAATGATGGTCCAACTAAACGCAAACTGGATGGAATAGCATGCCACTGCAAGATGCTGTGGTAGCCATGCTGGTTCAGCATGCCTTCAATTTTGAATAAATCTTCAACAGTGTCACCAGCAGAGCACCCTCACACCATCACACCTCCTTCTCCATGCTTCACGGTGGGAACCAGGCATGTAGAGTCCATCCCTTAACCTTTTCTGCATCACACAAAGACACGGTGGTTGGATCCAAAGATCTCAAATTTGGACTCATCAGACCAAAGCCTAGATTTCCACTGGTCTAATGTCCATACCTTGTGTTCTTTAGCCCAAACAAGTCTCTTCTGCTTCTTGCCTGTCCTTAGCAGTGGTTTCCTAGCAGCTATTTTACCATGAAGGCCTGCTGCACAAAGTCTCCTCTTAACAGTTGTTCTAGATATGTGTCTGCTGCTAGAACTCTGTGTGGAATTGATCTGGTCTCTAATCTGAGCTGCTGTTAACCTGCGATTTCTGAGGCTGGTGACTCGGATAAACTTATCCTCTGCAGCAGAGGTGACTCTTGGTCTTTCTTTCCTGGGGCGGTCCTCATGTGGGCCAGTTTCTTTGTAGTGTTTGATGTTTTTTGCCACTGCACTTGGGGACACTTTCAAAGTTTTCCCAATTTTTCGGACTGACTGACCTTCATTTCTTAAAGTAATGATGGCCACTCGTTTTTCTTTACTTAGCTGCTTTTTTCTTGCCATAATACAAATGCTCACAGTCTATTCAGTAGGACTATCAGCTTTGTATCCACCAGACTTCTGCACAACACAACTGATGGTCCCAACCCCATTTATAAGGCAAGAAATCCCACTTATTAAACCTGACAGGGCACACCTGTGAAGTGAAAACCATTTCCGGTGACTACCTCTTGAAGCTCATCAAGAGAATGCCAAGAGTGTGCAAAGCAGTAATCAAAGCAAAAGGTGGCTACTTTGAAGAACCTAGAATATAAGACATATTTCAGTTGTTTCACACTGTTTTGTTAAGTATTTCATTCCACATGTGTTAATTCATAGTTTTGATGCCTTTAATATGAATCTACAGTTTTCAGAGTCATGAAAATAAAGAAAACTCTTTGAATGAGAAGGTGTGTCCAAACTTTTGGTCTGTACTGTAAGTCAACCACAGACTAGGTTTCATAGGAGAATCGCACATTCATTGTACAGAATATTACAACATTGCAGTATATAGTGCAAGCAATCAATTGATCACAGGTTCAAGTCCTCGTAGGGGAACTAAAAAAAAGTATCAATTGTAAAAACATGTTTAAAAAAATAAAAACATAAAAATTTGAATCATCAGCCTTTTCCCCCATTTAAAACAAGGAAATTATAAAATAGAAAAGCATATTTACTATTGTTGTGTCCAAAAAAAATCTGATCTATCAAAATCCAAAATTATTAAAAATGTACATTAAAAACAGAAAACAAAATCAAGCCCATAGAATTGGTACTTTTTCGTCATTGCATTCGCCCCCCCCCCCTCAAAAAATAAAATAAATTTAAAAAAACACTCTGTATGGAAAAATGAATAGTTTAGGGTTTCAGAAAATGGTGACAAAAAACATATTTTCAAAAATATAAGAAATACTGGAAAAGTTTGGTCATAATTGTACAGAAAAATCATTTTATCAATTCACTTTTACTGTACAATGAATGCTATAAAAACATGACCCCTAAAACATTATTGGCGGAATTGTTCTATTTTTTTCTTTTGCAATTTCACCGCAGTTAGAATTTTTTCTCTTTCTTCAGTACATTTAGATGGTAAAATTAATGGTGTCATTGAAAATGTAAGCTCATCCCACAATGTACATATGGCTATATGGTTCTTGGAACAAAGGGAAGAAAAATAAAAGTTCACAAATTAAAAATGCCGGATTCTTAAAAAGGCAAGACTGTTTTGCTGCTCGTTGCTGGCTGCAGATTGAAATAACTAATAATCTTCATTGAGCTTGTCATGACTCGGTGTTTGTTACTCTCTTATCTGTCTTTTTCTATGTTCTTCTCAGCTGATTTATAACCACAAAGCCACATCACAGAATATCTGCACCCTCATTATATCATATATTATTATTTATTACTAGCTGTACTACCCGGCTTCACCTGGGTTAATAACTGTTGTTAACAAAATAGAATGTATTAACAAAAATTTATTCTGCACACAAAAACCACAAAACAAATAGATAAAAATGTAATTATTAAAAGGCAAAAACTAAGCTAATAGAAGCATTTCACAACATATATTTCAACACCACTGATATTCCACATAGATTTAACTAAATTGGCCAAGTAATGTGCTCCATCTGTCTCTTTTCAGGTCTGTCTCTTTCCAGGTCTGTCTCTTTTCCCATCTGTCTCTTTCCCCGTCTGTCTCTTTCCCCGTCTGCCTGTCTCTGTCTCTTTTTTTGTCTGTCTCTAGCTCTGTCTCTTTCCCCATCTCTCTTTCCCAGGTCTGTCTCTTTGCCCGTCTGTCTCCTCGTCTCTTTGTCTGTGTCTTTTCCTGTCTGTCTCTTTCCCTGTCTGCCTGTCTCTTTCCTTGTCTGTCTCTATTTCTCTGTCTCTTTCCCCATCTGTCTCTTTTCCTCTTTTCCCGTCTGTCTCTTTCCCCGTCTGTCTCTTTCCAGGTCTGTCTCTTTCCAGGTCTGTCTCTTTCCAGGTCTGTCTCTTTCCAGGTCTGTCTCTTTCCAGGTCTGTCTCTTTCCAGGTCTGTCTCTTTCCAGGTCTGTCTCTGTCCCCATCTGTCTCTATCCCCATCTGTCTCTTTCACCATCTGTCTCTTTCACCATCTGTCTCTTTCACCATCTGTCTCTTTCACCATCTGTCTCTGTCTGTCTCTTTCCCTGTCTGTCTCTCTCTATCCGTCTCCCCACCGACATCTTATTACCTCACATATAAGCTTCTTATACTATGAATGTCTTTTGTCCCTATAGCAACCAATCACAGCTCCTACTAATAACCTGTAGTTCCAGGCTCCATTTCCTTTAATGGAAGCATGTTTTTTGGAGAGTAACTGTAAAGCGCGGGGTTAAAGTTTCCTGTCAAAACATAGTCTACGATGTTCCCTGGGTCACATGAGGTGTCTGTGCAAAATTTTGTGATTGTAAATGCGACGGTGCGGATACACTTTTTGTTTCACTTTTTCCCCATTATGTAGATAGGGGCAAAATTGATTGGTAAATTGGAACGCGCGGGGTTAAAATTTCGCCTCACAACATAGTCTATGATGCTCTCGGGGTCCAGACGTGTGAGTGTGCAAAATTTTGTGGCTGTAGCTGCGACGGTACAGATGCCAGTCCCGGACATACACACACATACATACATACATACACACATTCAACTTTATATATTAGATCATACATCAGTTGAGTGAAGCTCAGTAAAAGATATGAAAGAGAGAAACTCTTTCAGAATGGGCTGACTATCGAATTCTTAAGATACAACAGCCGATTTTATGGCTGTTATCCAACCGCCATTCAGTAAATGTTTACAGATAGGCGGTCATTTAATTGCCTATTTACACAGGCAGGTTGCACTTCAGATGTGCACAAACAATCAGTAATAGATCGCTCAGTGCACATAGGCTGCCATTTTGCTTGGCACAGAAGACCCTGTTTACACAGGGCGATGTACCACAGAGCAGAATGATCTTTTGTGCAAACCAAAAGATCATTTCATCCAAACAATGAATATTTTTCTCATTCGTGGGTGATTGGCAGCCTGTTTAGGCTGCTTGTTCATGATAATCTTGCAGTGTAAATGGACCTTTGCTACCAGCAATAGACAAAAAGACAAACAATGCAAAAACCCCTAAAATGACTGTAGGATAATGTTGTGTTTCCTCACGGTACATTAGAGTACCATGGATTTCACTGGATGCCAAATAACAGCTATTGTCTAATCAGAACTTGTACAGAGTTTTAATTAATTAATTAATTAACCGTATTAAAGGAAATCTGTCAGCAGGTTTTTGCTCTGTAACCTTAAAACGGCATGCAGCAAGGATTAAAACATAGAATTCAGGGATGTCTGTCTTGTCAAGGTCTGATCTGTTGTTTTCCTGGAATGTTTGTTAAGCAGTAGGAGATTTATCATTGCTCGGAATACAATGTCACAAGCAGTCTAGCACGCCCCCTCCTTTTATTGACACCTCACTGTCAATGTATAATCTCTATAGAGAGCCTGGTGTGACCAGGACAGCTCCCTCAGCTACATGGCTAAATCTAAACATTATGATTGTGTCAGAATAACTGCATCCAGTAATCTAAGTGATACATTACTGGATTTGGGCTCTTTCCCTACATCATGCTACTGTGGTGCCCTGGACAAGCCAGGACGTCACAGGTACTGCAAGAACACACCCCACACCCCGGTTAGGCACATCAGTCACACACACAAATCCTTGTTGCCTCCCTCCAGGGGCTGATGTCCACACCAAGTGGGGTGGAGCCAGGCGGTTGGACCCACCCACCGAGGAGTTCACAGTCCTGGAGGCGGGAAAAGGAAAGCAGTTGTTGTTAGAGAGTGAGGATGGGGTAGTGGAGCAGACTAGCCGTGTCCGGGGACATGGCCCGGGCACAGAAACAGCAAGGTTGGCAGACGGTGGTGACCGTCTGCAGGCGAGGCCGATTGACGCACAACCGTAAGGACTGGGGACGGGCGGTGGCCCGCCGGTACCAGACCAGGGAAAGAAGAGAAGCCAGCACCACTCGGAAGGGCCTACGGACCCCGACCAGGATTGGAGTCGCCGTTAAACTGGTCAAATCCGTCAGCGACGGGAACCTCCGGGGTTTCCCAGCAGCAAAGACCCGACTGAAGGCAACCGCTCAACCGTGAAGGGAAATACAGCCACCGCCACAGCTAGAGTTCCCAGGGCCAGAGCCTGCGGGCAAAAAGGGGCTCCTCTGGCAAATACACTGCTGGGGAGCAGGCTACCGGTGGGAAGCCATCAGAGCCGACAACACAACACAGGTGCAGGGAGAGACAGTCACCGCCAACCTACCGGGAGTGACCATCGCAGCCGGCTGCGGGACCCGTCCATCCAGCCGTTTGTTTTACTAGAGATTCCGTCTACATCATTGGCTGAGTGAGTAACATCGTGCCGTCTGGCACCGCGCTGCCCTCCCGCGACCCTGCACCTCACCAAACCCCGCCATCCACCTTCCAGTCACCATCATCGGGCCCCAGGACCACCAAATCCCCCTACCCACGGAGGGGAGAGAAAAACATCTCGGCTGCTCCCTGTCATCGCTCCCTGGATCCCCGTCTAGAGCAGCAGTGGTGTCCCAACCTCACCACAACCGTGCGTGGCGTCACGGAAAACATCCCCAAACCAAACCATCCCCTTTTCACTCACGGGCGAGGAGCGCCGCTCAAGTCCCTGGATCCGGCCCACCGCTCGAGCCACCGAGCAGCAGTAACTGCAGCGCCGGACCCGAGCGTTGGCGAGCGCAGTGCCCCGCCGCCCGCGACACTACTCTCAGATGAGGTACCAAAAATCTGCTGACAGATTCTCTTTAATACAGTTCTGTTGCTTGTTCAAAAAGTTTTAAAACATATACTTTAATAATCCCAATAAATATCTGTCACAATAGTAACTTAGTAATTGGGTATAGGTGCTCCTAAACTGACCCTCAGGCTAGAGAACCCTGTCTCTTATCCCAAAGGAACTTCTGAAGGTGAGGAGGTTTGGACCTCATATCCTCCTACCCCCAAACAGGTGAGGATTGGGACTGAAGTGTAAATCCCACACAGAAAGAGAGACTAGGGGAAAACAATACTCCAACTCCCAGCAATCACTCACAGAGGTATAGACAAAATGTGCTCAGGAGGAAATAAAGAAAGGGAGAGAAATAATCAAACGACAAAAGTATTTCCACATCACACCAGAGTAGCATACAGCAGTTCACCAGGAGCTGGATAACCATGCACATAGACCGGAATCACATAAAAATATTATCACCCTGGAGGAGCAGATCCCACCATCCTTTAAAGGGCGGAGGCAGGCAAGATGGCTCTTCAGAAACCCATGACCTAGCAGCAATTCACAAGCCAGCAGAAATTAACTCTTGCTAGACAGATCACTAGTAAGCACACAACAGGTCAACACCTGGCCCTAACTAAGCAACCAGCACCAGGTGGCATGTCAGACTCTGCAGTGTGAACAGGGTCAGAAGGCTCTATGACACCTGGCGAGATAGGGAGCTGAATGCCATGTGACAATATCAAGCTAAACCTGGACAGTTGTATTGCATAAAGGGTTAATATTCCAAGCTGTCCCAGGGGATAGTGGATTTCTATAAAAATGGAAATTTTCAAACTCTTACAACATTTACAGAAACTTCCTTCTACAGTGATAACCGAAAAAGTATTAGTCTGACCTGCCTTTCTTAGATCAAGTCATTACACTTGTAGAATGAAGCACTGGATTATGTCAAACATATCAAAACGTCTTCTGTTTCTCACTTTCAACTTCCTTTTTCTTTAGCCAGTAGAAGAAAGGCTAATTATCCACATCATCTTAAATTCACAAGAGCTATTAAACCGAGCAGTCTATAGCTGAGATAAAGGGGGTTCAAAACTAATATTTCATTTATACTTAGTAAAGCTCTTTTGATTTTCATTAAACTTAAAAAAGGTTTTCTATTGCTTTATTCTTTGCAGAGGCTACAGGTTTATGGCTTCATTTCCAGTTATGGAAAGATGGACTAATGGGGATTAGAGACGTATATCTTACAAAATGAAGACATTTGGTCTAAAGAATTTTTATCAGAACTAAGCAGAGAGAGGAGAAAAGCCTCTGTGGCTCGCCTTGTGCTCCTGCTTAAACAATGGGATCTCCGAGAAGCCGGTTTTATACCTTGTTATTATATACAAGCTAAAAGCAATTCATTGCACTGAAAGAGTTGGCTGCTAAAAATTCTCCTGTGTCCACTGTGTCATATGGTGCTTCAGTATAATGCTAATTGTATCAAGGTGGATTAGAATTAAGCCCTGAATGGAATAAGTCTGTATCATTTTCACGCAGCAGTCAGCCTTTAAATATCCGCAGATAGGTTCTGCATGCAAAAATATATTGTACGCCAAATAATAGGTAAAGCAATGGCAGATGGAAAAGAATATATAGAATAAGTGAGGTAAAGGAATGACCTTTGGACTGACCTTGACAATAATTGTTGTATGGTTTTGACAGAATAATAACGCACTTTTTTGTCATTTCTGGATTTAATTTTGCTTTCTTAAAGTTCACAGACTGAGACCCTGTTTTCCATTTCTGCTAATTGATTTCTTCTCTCCACACACCAACGTAAAACTGAGTGATGAGACTTCATGCCTGATCCTTGAGAATATCTGAAGTGTTTGACATTTTTATGCAATTGATTTTTATTTCAAATATCCATATCATTGACCTTTATGGTTTGTAGTTTATTCAGTGAAAACCTCACTCTCTTTCTTTCTCGTTCCACTACAGAAAATGACAGGGCTTGTTTCCAAGAGAGATACACATTGTTTTCAGATTCTAAGCATGCTAGAAATCTCTACAATACGATATAAATATGTACCAGCCAGAACATTGAAACCACTAACAGGTGAACTCAGTTGCACTGAATATTTCGGAAGCAATTGTTTAAGAGTGAGCAAGAGCTTCTCCAAAATGGCCGGTTATTTGGAGTGCTCCCAGTGCGCTGTTATAAGTACCGACCAAAATTGATAAAAAAGATTGTTTTGTTATTGATGCTCAAAACTAACTGGTTTGCATGGAGAGTGAAAAAGTTCTGCAATGGAAGAAAGTGACCTGGTGTGCGGAATCATGTTTTCTTTACACAATATGGATGGGCAGGTACGTGCCTTGCCTGAGAACTACATGTGCATCTCAATAAATTAGAATAGCATTAAAAAGTTAATTTATTTCAGTAATTCAATACAAAAAGGGAAGCATATATTATATAGAGTCATTACAGAGTGATCTATTTTAAGTATTTATTTCTGTTAATGTTGATGATTATGGCTTACAGCCAATGAAAACTCAAAAGTCATTATCTCAGAAAATTAGGATAATTACCACAAAACACCTGCAAAGGCTTCCTAAGCATTTAAAATGGTCCCTTAGTCTGGTTCAGTAAGCTACACAATCATGACGAAGACTGCTGACTTGACAGATGTCCAGAAGGCAGTCACTGACACACTACACAAGGAGGGTAAGCCACAAAAGGTCATTGCTAAAGAAGCTGGCTGTTCACAGAGTGCTGTGTCCAAGCATATTAATAGAAAGTTGAGTGGAAGGAAAAAGTGTGGTAGAAATAGGTGCACAAGCAACAGAGATAACTGCAGACTTGATAGGATTGTTAAGAAAAGGCCATTCAAAATTGGGAGGGAGATTCACAAGGAGTGAACTGCTGCTAGACTTAGTGTTTCAAGAGCCACCACACAGAGACGTATCCAGAACATGGACTACAACTGTTGCCTTCCTTGTATCAAGCCACTCATGACCAATATACAAGGCCAGAAGCAGATTACCTGGGCCAAGGAGAAAAAGAATATGGTAATAATATCTCCTATTGACAACTATTAATGCACCGTGCAATACTGGCTCCAAACCTCAAAACTGATTCTGATTGAGAATCTATGGGGTGTGTAAGAAAAAAACTTGTTTCAATTTAATTGAGTCATCATCTGTTCTTTGACATGTGACTTGTATTCACGCCCCTTCATGCGCTCATCTGCTATAAGTCAATTATATGTCTTTTGACTCTCTAGCTTGATAAAGGACGCTAGCAGGCTTTCAAAAATTGATTTGTTAACTTCATTTTGAAATAAATATTGGAAATTTTATGAAGCTGAAATTTTTTCACATTTTTCTTGAATATCTAATATCATACTGCTAATTGTTTTGTTTGCAATGAGATAAGCTGCAGTTAGGAAAAAAATGAGCTCAAAAACTAAAATTTCCCTGGTCCTTAAAGGGTTAAGAGATCAAAGAACATGGGTTATGACTGAAGGCACTTGACAAAGGCTGGGAGCTTCACAAGTAACAAGGTTTTTATAGAAGTTGAACATGGGTTGCCAGGACCTTTGACCTAGGCTAGGAGCATTACATGTATCATGCTTTATAAAGAAATAAGCTCATAGGATGCAATAATTGTCAGATATGGGGTTTCAAAAGTTATCACCTGTATAAAGAGTGGAAGTCATTAACCTCTAGATGAATAATACTTTCCTGATATTTTATTGAGCTTTCTAAGGCCATGTAATTGATAAAAGAGCATATGGTTGAAAAATATTAGAACAAGACTCCATGCACTGTCAGTTACATTAATGAACATTCTCCAAGTGTAGCTATAAGTTACATCCAGAAGACATTCTGAAGGCCGGAATATGCAAAAATTATGTGCAAACCACTCTCTGTGCTTACACTTAAGTCATCCCTCCCCGTACAATGTCACGCTGTACATAGTTTTGGATGTAATTAAATTACAGGTGTGCATGTTGAAGTAAGGTGTAAAATATCTTCAGTACTTCCTTTTGTGTTCTTTAAATGTGATGTCTTGTCAATACTTGTAGAACACAGGAATCTCGGACCTAGCTATCCTAATCATGAATGGACATTGGCTCTGTCACTTACATGGTGTGGCTCATTTCCATTTGATAGATTCAGAAGGAGAAAGGAATAAAAAGGGACATCTTCCAGGATTCATTTTCAGATGACCTTGCGCTATAGGATGTTTAAATTGCCTACTTCATACAACTCTATAAACTTCACTATTTTCATTTGCCGGATTAGATTGAAGTGTCAACTATTTGTGATGAATTGCACAAGTAATTTATGCTCATGTTCTTCTTTGCTCCTTTCTTTTTATTTATATGAAGGCAATATAATTTATTTACTTTGGAAAAGCTTTATCTGAAAAGTAGGACTTTAAACTGTGTATTTGTATTTCAAACACTTTTAAAAAGTATTGCCCTTACTCCGGCTTGTGTCTAACAAACAATATGCTGTCCCTGAAGATTCCTTATTAAAGCAGAAGATTTCAGGATATTGAAGCTCAGCGGAGATTAAAAAACAAAGAAGAATTTCTTACCATGTCATTTGTAATACTAAAAAAGTAAATGAGAAAAATATACAATAAAGTGACAGAAGGACAATTAAATAATGATTACTTGTACTAAATAGGGCACCACACATCTTCATCTGACAATATGTCTGTCCGTTGGCCGCCTTGTAATTCAGTCATGATTTAGAACACACAATACAATAAGAGAATGAGCCTGGAAGTGCATTCAGGGCATGTTGATGCATATTGGAAACATGATCATTTTGGATGTGGCTTCAAAGCTTGATTTGACAATACTTTCACATATGATTACTACAAAAGAGATATAATTATTACCCTGGTACTATGACCTATACAGACATACAACTTCATTCTATAGTAAAACCATCCACTCCTTAGTCCGACAGATTCCCTTTACTGTTAACACCGAGCATATGCAGAAGCTGCACCCTTGGATTTATCTTACTTTTTTTGGAACCTTTCCTCTTTAGTCCCACTCCTATAGCAGATAGAATGGGCCTAATGTATCAAAACTGCATTACAGAAAAGGTAGTTTTATTTCTCATAGTGCTAACTCAGAACTCAGCTTACAGATCCTAAGTAGCCACTGTATGATGACCATAGAGTTTACATTGCAGCAGTCCTACACAAGCTGTAAATCTCCATATCCTTAAATCGAACCTGTAAGGTGCAATATGCACCCAGAACCACAAGTAGTTCTGGGTGCATATTTCTAATCCTTGCCTAACCGTCCCTGTATCTAGTAGTAAAGATAAAGAGATCTTTAGAAAAAGTATTTCTAAAGATCCTTTAGCATATGCTAATGAGGCCAGGGACTAGTCACAAGGGCATTAGTTCCCTTGGCTAGGTGGTCCTCTTAGCATGTAAGCACACCCCTGTGAGCGTGCCAACATGCTAATTAATGCACAGCATCAGCGGCATGGTCGTGCTCACCTCTGCTGCCTCATTAACATATTATAAAGGATTTTTAGAAATACTTTTTCTAAAGAACTCTTTATCTATGCAACTAGATGCAGTGACAGTTGGGCAGGGATTATTAATATGCACTGAGAACTGCTTGTGGTTCTGGGTGCATATTTCACCTGGCAGGTTCCCTTTAAGAAATAGATCATGCATGGATAGCTAAAGAGGATCTTTCACTGGATAAACAAATAAACAATGTAATTATGGCTGCAGAAGGGAATAAAAATGTCGCACTGTACAAAGGGCAAGTGAGACATAGTACAGCATATTTCCCACTAGGTGGCAGCAGAGTAGTGAAAGAGAGTCAAAGTAACACTGTAACAGAAAGGCAGTTGAAGTATAGCTGAGTAACTTCAGCAGGCAGTTAGCAGGCAAAGCACCAGGGGACAATAAAGTAGTCAACCAATCAGGGTCTAGCCAGGAGAGTCAAGTCACGGCAAAGGGAGGATAAAAATCAAGCCAGAAAACAGAACCGTGTTAGAAGCCGGGAGAGCAGGTATGCAGAGGGAAATACAAACAACATACAGGATCGGGAAGTCACCGACTAGGATAGATGGACGAACGGGGGAGGGTGCAGGTCAGAGCACAGTAACAAGGAGTGAGATCAAACAGGAATTCTCACCAGAGCAAATCACAGGCTGCAGGTCAAAACTATAAGCAGCACAGAAATGCAGGTTCAGAGACCATATATAGTGTCTCTTGAAACCAGATTGAGGCTGATGGGAGTTAACCCCTGGTATGACCAGGCCGGATCTGTGAAACTCTGGAGAGGAGAATACAGGTCCTGGATCATGACAAAATGTTTTCTTTTTTTCTAATTTTGCCTCTCCGATGCGGAGATATTAGCAATCAAATGTTTCGCACTTAACGGATTAAGTAGAGGTGAGTGTTTTTGAATAGATTTCACTGATGGCCTGAACTTCTTTCAGTATAAGTTGTTATGTGATGATACCTTCTTGGAGTTAGAGAGTATATCCGGAACTTTAAAAAATAAATAAATGTGCCCAGGCACTAACAGGCAGGTAGTTGCTAACTACCTGCCTGTTGTGCCCATCACCGCTATTAACTGGCACAGAGCAGTCACAGACCGCTCTTGCCAGCAATAAAATAACTTCCTCAACAGAGCAGAGGATTCTTTTCCACTCTGCTCTGTAGACAGGGGGATAAATCCAATGTCATGCTGAAGGACAGCCGACTCCCAGCTGCCTAAGTAGGGGAGCCAATTGTCAATCAGAGGCACATCAGCTGTCCCGCCGTATCTACAGAGCAGAGTGGCTGAATAGATGCCGCTCTGATGTTGTGATGTCAGCGTAAGCAGCTGAATCACCAGCAGAAGCAGTCTGTTACCACTCTGTGCCAGTGAAGAACGACATTTAACACAACAGGCAGGTGGTTAGCAACCAACTGCCAGTTAGTGCTTAGGTACATCATCTAAAAAAAAAAAAAAAAAAGTCCCTGATATACACTTTAACAAAAGTTAATTATTTTAATTCTTTATTTGCCAAATACTTTTATTGCAAATATCGCAACGAGACAAAAACAAAAAAAAGTTTTATTCCATTCTGCAGCCGCTATTGTATCTTTTTTCCAGTTATTCATGAAAATTTGGTGAAAGGCAGTGATCTGTGAGTGTGTTCGACACTGTTCAAAGCTCAGCATTGGGGTGTTCGAGACGCTCATTAATCAATCGAGCATCGCGGTTGCTCAAAAGCCCATGCTCGAGTCCCAGCCCCACATGTTTCAGCTGCTTATAGACAGCCAATCAACACGGAGGAAATGCCTGTCATACACAGAAATGTCATAGCCATGTTGGCTACTGGCATTACTGCGATTGGCTGGTGGCATCACGTCATCGTGTCTTATATAACATCTGATGACGCAATGCTTGGCCCATTGTCCTCTGGAATCAGTTCAGGGAAATTTTTTGTAGGAGAAAGAGTTGACTTTAGAGCAGGCATATAGGAGGTGTTGAATTGGTATTGCAGTAATTGTATACCCCGCTGCGGCACCATTAAAACATAAGTCTTTTTCAAGGCTACATACTGTCCTTACTTTAGTAAAACTGCTGTTACTTTCATTCAGTTTAGGGATAGCTGGTGGAGAAGTGATACAATAGTTTAATGCCAAAAAATCAAGAAATATAAGGGATAGCTGGTGGAGCAGTGATAAGGTAGTTTAATGACAAAAAAATCAGGGTAATAGAAGGGGTAATGACAGGTCACAGCTGCCACTAAGCCCTAGATTAGTAATCAGTGGGATATATAAGACCCACATTACTAATCCTGTAAGTGAAAATAAATAAACACAAACACCCAAAAATCCTTTATTTAAAATAAAATAGAAAAAAATACCATCTTTATCCAATTTATTAACCCCACAAACACCCAGTTTGGTAATCTACACGAGATCCCACGACAATCCAAACTCTGCCATGTTTTCTAATGTGCCCACGTGTTGCGATTTCAATATGTAGCAGAGCCGGGATCATCATTTATTTCTTTTTACTTACAGGATTAGTAATGGGGGCTCTCATGGACCCTACTCATTACTAATCTAGGGCTAGTGGCAGTTGCAAGCCATCATTAACCCCTTATATTACCCTGATTGCCACCACACCAGGGCAATCAAGATGAGCTGGGTAAAGTGCCAGGATTGTTGCATCTAATGGATGTGACAATTCTGGGTGGCTGCAGGCTGCTATTTTTAGGTTAGGGGGGGACCAATGACCATGGTCCTCCCCAGTCTGAGAATACCAGTCCCCAGCTGTTGGATTTATCTTGGCTGGGTATCAAAATTGGAGAGGATCGCAAGCCAGTTTTTTAAATTATTTATTTCAATAGGTTTAAAAAAGCTTCATAGGGTACCTTTTACTTTGATATACAGCCAAGATAAGTACACAGCTGGGGGCTGCAGCCTGTAGCTATATGCTTTATCTGTGCTGGGTATCACAATATGGGGGGACCCTATGCCAATGTTTTTATGTATTTATTTTTACACAACAGCGTGTGTGACTCCAACTAATTACAGATGCTGTCACACAAAGTGAGGGAGCGGTCTGACTGCAACCAATCACAGATGCCAGGACTGATGGTGGCTGGGAGAAGCAGTGAATATGTATGAGAGTTAATCAGCGAACCCAGAAGCAGTGTTACAGCTATGCAGGACACTTGGTAAGTATAAATTTCCTACTCTAATCCCCCTTGCCCTTTATACCACGATGTTACAGCACAATGTTCGGGTCCCCATACACATATATGGGGTTTGACATCCGGGCAGATATTCAGGTTCAAGTCCAGTCCTAAATCAGATTTTTTTCCCGAACCTGAACATCTCTTGTCAACATGGCTGTCATCCCAGAAGGAAGCCTTTTCTAAAGATGATGCACATGAAAGTCTGAAAACAGTTTGCTGAAGACAAACAGACTAAGGACATGGATAACTGGAACCAAGTCCTGTGGTCTGATGAGACCAAGATAAAAGTTATTCGGTTCAGATGGAGTTAAGTGTGTGGTGGCAAGGTGAGGCATACAAAGAAAAGTGTGTCCTGCGTACAGTCAAGCATGGGAGTATCATGGTTTGGGGCTGCATGAGTTCTGCCAGCTGTGGGGAGCTACAGTTCATTGAGGCAATCATGACTCCCATCATGTTCTGGGAGATACTGAAGCAGAGCATGATCCCCTCCTTTAGGAAACTGGGCCACAGGGCAGTATTCAACATGATATACACCTTAAACACATCTCCAAGACTACCACTGCCTTGCAAAAGAAACTGAGATTAAAGGTGCTAGACTGGCCAAGCATGTCTCCAGACCTTAACCCTATTGAGCATCTGTGGGACAGCTGCACAAAATATTGATACTATGAGAACAAATTGGACATTTTCATTTAGGGGTGTAATCACTTCTTTGCCAGCGGTTTAAACATTTATTGTTGTGTGTTGAGTTATTTAGAGGGCAGACCAATTATACACTGTTATACAAGCTGGAAACTACTTTTTATTGTATCAAAATTTCATATCTTCAGTGTTGTCCCACGAAAAGATATATTAAAATATTTACAAAAATTGTGAGGGCTGTACTCATTTTTGTGATATTCTGTACATATCCCAGTGAGTCTATTTTGTGATGACATATTGGACTTTATAATAGTGGTGAATTTAGGTCATTATGATTTATGTTTGTTAAGATTTCTCATATTTTATCGAAAAGTTAAAAAAAATTCACAATATTTGAACTTTCAATTTTCATGCCCTTAAGGCCTGTTTCACACGTCAGTGATTCTGGTGCATATGTGCTAGTCTTTATACATACCAGAATCACGGATATGCTGACCCACTAAAATGGATCTGTGCACACATCAGTGATTTTTATTGACCGTGTCTCTGTGCGGCATACACGCATGTCCATGATTTCCGCATGGAGACATATTGGGTTTTTTCTGCAATCACTGATGTCCCACGGACCAAACTGTGGAGTGATTCATGAAACACGTACCAGAAAAACACGTACATTGAAAATAAAAAGCTTTTTATACTGACCTCTCCAGCGACGCTGTGTTCAGCCGCTGCTGGCTGCTGCTTCTAGGCTGGATAATTATGGTCATGCATATGCATTTATGCACGGCACAGTGACCTGAAAGTAGCTGCAGCGAGGGTCAACTGCGGCCTCAAACACAACAGAGCTGAACAGTTCAGCACCATGGACAGCAGGAGCAGGGACAGGTGAGTTTATCTCCATCTGCTATCACGGATAACGGATAGCACATGAATAAGGCTGCTTTCACACTACATTTTTTTAACATGCGTCATGAACGTTTTTTTAACGCAAAAACGGATCCAGTGCAAATGCGTTTTCATTTCAATGCATTTGCAATGGACTCGCGTCAACATGCGTTCACCTGCGTTTGCGTGCATTATAGTAAGGATCCAGCGACTTGCAGTTTTTTAACTTTTTTCAAAAACGCTACTTGTAGCGTTTTTGAGCTGTGTCCAAATACTGCAAATTGCTGGATCCTGACTAAACAGCACACAAACGCATGTGAACACTGGCATGCTGATAGACAGGATCCTGCTTGCTCTACTGAGCATGCACAGAAACCAGCCTGGCGTGATCAGTCCCTCTCTCCCCCTCCCTCTCTCCACCACCTGAGTAGCTGCGGAGGCTCGTAACTAAGGTAAACATCAGGTAATCTTGGTTACGTGTGCAGGGAGCCGGCTCCTAGCAGCTGCAGACACTCGTAACCAATGTAAATATCGTGTATCCAAGCAAGTTACCCGATGCTTACCTTGGTTACGAGCCTCCGCAGCTGTTAGATGTCGGCTCCCAGTCTTTCACGTTCAGTTCCCCTCACTCCCAATCACATGATTCCAATGCCCGCCCATAAACTTAAAGTGACAGGATCCTGCAAAATGCATTTGCATGCGTTTTTTTGCTGTAGGATCCGCTTTTACAGCAAAAAAACGTTCATGACGCATGCTAAAAAAACGTAGTGTAAAAGCAGCCTAACCCACGTGTGCTGTGAATCACGGCACACGGAGGGAGATATGCGTTTATAACACGTCAGTGAAAAACGTCTGTGTTTTTCACTGACGTGTGAAACAGGCCTAAAACAGATAGTCAATGTCATACCACACACAATAATTGATAAAAAACTTTTACCTTTTCAGCATATGGAAATGTTAATATCACAAACAGAAGAAAAGATGCCAATGGATGGTTCTACTGGGATTTCTTCTTATCTTAACCACTATATAGATCCACGCTAAAGTAATCTATCTTCATTTTAAGCCGTTCGACTCTCAACTTCCCAAACTGTTCAATGTGCCTTGGGTCACCTCTCAATCTCACTCTTTTTCTGCTTCATACTCATTTATATTGTTTTTACTTCTTCATCTCCCCTTTCCATCTATTCGTTATTAGTGATGAGGGAGCACAATGTTCCCAAGTGCTCGCGACTCGAATCGAGCAGGTCTGATGCTCAGATGGGTTCGATTCGAGTAACAAGTATAATGAAAGTCTATGGGGAACTCAAGCATATTTCCATGTGATCATTTGTTGGTGATGACACTTTCCTACAGTATATGGAGAAATCAGTCACTTGCTTTGATCAGGTGTGATTTGGCCCATTCTTCCACACAAATACTGTTCAAATCCTGAAGGTTCCTTCTATAAATGCTGAGCTTTAATTACTTCCAATAAATAATAAATTCCTTCCAATAGCAAATTGCATCGGGGTGCTCAGGTACACCTGTTACTCTATCTAGTATCGCGGGTACTTGAGCGCCTTGCTCAAGGTCCCACCTCGCATGTTTTGTGGCTGTTAGACAACCAATAAATGTGGGAGGATTACCTGCTATACATGGTAGTGCCATAGCCATGTTGACTACTAGAATTAATGAGATTTGCCTGCCGCATCACGTCATCGGGTCTTTTATGAGACCCAGTAGTGTGATGTTCAGCACACTGTCCTCTAAAAGCATTTCAGGGAGAGCTGATCTAGGCAGGAGAGCTTAGATTAGAGCTGACATATAGACAGTGTTTATTTGTTCTTGCACTACATTGTATATTGTACACTTGCACCCTTTAGTGCCTTTCATGTGGCACTAACAGGTGTTTTAAACCTTTTTAACGTATTAAATATATACAAAATTTTTATGGCATGCAGTTCCCCTTATTTTTGTTAACCAACAAAGGTAATCAGACAGCTGCGGGCCCTCAGGCTGGGAAAGGCCATGGTTATATGTCCCTTCCCAGCCTAAAAATAACAGCCTGCAGCAGCCCCTGAATTGGCGGATCACAATAGATATGCAAATTCTGCCTTTTTGCCCAGCTCTTCTCGATTACCCTGGTGCAGTGGCAAATAGGGTAATATTAGGGGGGGGCTATTGTCAGCTGTGTAATGTAGCTGGCATCAAACTCTGGTGTTAGTAATGGAGGCATCTATTAGACACTCTTATTACTGACTCAGTAATCCAAAAAAACACAAACACAGGAAAAAAATAGTTTATTTGAATAAAGACTCCCCCACACTATCCCTCGTTCACCAATTTATTATAAAAAAAATGTTCCCATGAAGTTCCATTGTAGTCCACATTCCCCAAATGATGCTCCAGGGACAGATGATAGCAGTAAAATACAGCCGTGATGACACCTCTGATCAGAACCAGACTCGTCCTGTAAATAGTTGTACTTTACAGCTATTCATGGTAGCTGGAGCTGCATTTGGAGAACGTGTACTGTGGCGCCCTGGACAAGCCAGGTCGTCACAGGTACTGCAACAACACACCCCACACCCCGAGATAGGCACACCAGTCACACACAAATCTTTGTTGCCTCCCTCCAGGGGCTGATGTCCACACCAGGTGGGGTGGAGCCAGGCAATTGGCCCCACCCACTGAGGAGTTCACAGTCCTGGAGGCGGGAAAGGAAGTCAGAGAGTAGTTAGGGAGAGTGAAGGAGCAGGAGTGAAGTGGCAAGTGAGGAGCAAACTGACCGTGTCCGGGTACGTGGCCCGGGCACCGAGAGCAAGGTTGGCAGACGGTGGTGGCCGTCTGCAGGAGAGGCCGATTGACGCAGCACCGTAGGACCGGGGACGGGCGGTGGCCCGCCGGTACCGAACCGGGGAGCGAAGAGAAGCCAGCACAAACCGGCAGGGCCTACGGACCCCGACCAGGCTTGGAGTCGCCGTTAAACCGGTTAAATCCGTTAGCGACCGGAACCTCCGAGGTTTTCTAGAAGCAAAGACCCGACTGAAGGCAACCGTCCAAACCGAGAAAGGGGAAACACAACTACCGCCACAGTTAGAATTCCCAGGGCCAGAGCCTGCGGGCAAAAGGGGCTCCTCCGGCCCGTATCTGAGCTGGGGAGCGGGTTACCGGTGGGAAGCCATCGGGACCGAAGATACACAACAGGTCCAGGGAAAGGCAGCCACCACCAACCTACCAGGAGTAACCACAGCAGCCGGCTGCGGGACCCGTCCATCCAGCCGTTTGTTTTACCGAAGACTCGGTATCCATCATTGGCTGAGTGAGTACCACCGTGCCGTCCGGCACTGCGCTGCCCCCGCGACCCTGCACCATTCCAACCCTGCCTCCCCGGTCCCACCTCACCGGGACCACCAACCCCCCCCTACCCACGGAGGGGAGAGAAACATCTCGGCTGCTCCCTGTCATCACTCCCGGGATCCCCGTCCAGAGCAGCGGTGGTGTCCCAACCTCACCACAAACCATGGGTGGCGTCACGGACCAACTCCCCAAACCCAAACCACCCCTTTTCACTCACGGTCGAGGAGCGCCGCTCGAGTCCCCGGATCCGGCTCACCGATTGAGCCACCGAACAGCAGCAGCAGCGATGGCTCCCTCCCCGCCCGTGACAGTACTATGAAGGATGGAACTTTGTTGGAACATTTTTGATAATACATTCGTGAACAAGGGATACTGTGGGGGAATCTCTATTTGAATAAACTCTTTTTTTCCTGTGTGTGTGTGGGACATTACACAGCTAGCTTCTGTTATGTTTGTATAGCAACAGCCAAGGGATAAAAGTAACACACTAAAAACCTGCAACTGGCCCTGCTGGTTCCTGTACAAAGTAGACATCCCAACCCCGCAGACCTTAGTGGATCCTGCGGTAGTTGGAACAGCCTTGACCACAGACTAAATGATGGCCCGTGTGGCCTACTCTGCCTGATCAGCCGTCAAGCACTTCATGTTCCGTTCCTCCTAAGGAACCGGAGGTCAAAGCAGAGTGCAAATTACCTAAAGAATGGAAGGTATGCTGCAATAGAAAGTGATCTCAAATTGAGAAAGACAAGCAACAAAATGCAAAATACCAGAGAGGATGTATACTGCTGAAGAATATGCTGCCTGATTATAGACAACAAACATACAGTATATGATACCTGCAGAGTGGAGAACAAAAAACAGCAAAGAGAAGCATCCTAGCTGGTATTCCACTGACTGGCATAAATTAACAGGAATATGGCTGGATTACAAAAGGAGAATATCACTAGCAGGAAATACAAGCAGGAAGGAACTATTTAAAGCTACATCCAAAAGGTGATTGGGCAGGCAACAAGTAAATGAATGCAAGTTACCCTAATAGAACTAAAGTAAGGATAACAGAAACTAAATATTACGGTTGCTGTGGCTCTGGAGACTATGTCCAGATTTCTTGCTACTGCACATGTGCAAGCGCTGGAGACTAAGTCCTATCTTGGAGCCATTGCACATGTGCGGGTGACATCATCGCTGACACGAGGTCACATGTCTCTGACACCTTCTAAGCTGATTGGCCACTGGTCATATGCTTGTGACACGTGGTCACATGTCTCTGACACCTTCTATGCCGATTGGTCGCTGGTCATGTGCTTGTGACGCTTTGCTCGGTGATAGGCCAGCGTGATGTCATTGCTGTCATTCTGGCAGCGGTTTGGCTCTGGTGTCCTCCATCTTGGATGAGGCACAGAGTCTATATAAGACCCTGACGCACGCCACCCGGCGCTCAGTCCTCTTGGTTCATGCATGAGGGTAGACGCCCTGTGCACGTCCCTCTAGGCATCTCTATGTCTATGTTAGGTGAGCGCTACCGGCAGGGTAGCGTTCTTATACCTTACAGCTTCAGCTGCAGTCCGTATCCTTACCTCTTAGTGGAGCGGACAAAGGCAGGTGCCTGAGGCACATGGTCCGGCTGGGCCTTGTGATTCTACTCGTAGGTGGATGTTGCCGCTAGGGTAACGTTCCTTATACTGCGTCTGGCAGTTCTTCGTATCCTCGCACACTAGGGGAGCGAACAGAGGTAAGAGCTTTGTGCGGCTTATGCTGCTGTCCATCTCTTTTGCACCACTAGAAGAGCGGACCTAAGCAGGTGCCATATCTAGTGGTTCGTGTCCTCGCACACTAGTGGAGCGAACGCAGGTAGGAGCTTTGTGCGGCTTACGCTGCTGTTCGTCTCTTTTGCACCACTAGAAGAGCGGACCTAGGCAGGTGCCATATCTAGTGGTTCGTGTCCTCGCACACTAGTGGAGCGAACGCAGGTAGGAGCTTTGTGCGGCTTACGCTGCTGTCCGTCTCCTGGCACCACTAGAGGAACGGACCTAGGTAGGTGCCATTTCACACTCACTGCTTTTGTCTCTGTGATCTTTAACAGAGACCATTCCACACACCCTCCAAGTAAGGGAGGAATTGCTTTATTTTCAAATTATATTCCTCTGTGTGTTTAACAGAGGTATTGCACTCTGCACTTGTGATATTATTTTTTACAGTGGCACACTTATATACCCCTTATCCTCTCCCATAGTCTGCAGTAGAGTCTTTGCACGGTGGACCCTGACTGTCTGACATTCCTTTAGGTTTTATTATCAGACAGCCCCCCGTAACATTAGGACTGAGCCAAGGGTCTGGCAGTTATGGCAGAATATTAGCAGTTACACCGTTAAATACAAGTACTTGAGTCGCGGCTCAAGAGTATAGAGGATAAACCTCAGACCATGGTGACATCTGCACATGATCCTCGACTTGCTCTGCCAAACAGATATTCTGGCGATGCCAGATCATGTCGTGGTTTCATTAGTCAGTGTCAGATACACCTAGAGGTCAACTCTTCTCACTTCTCTATGGAGAGGTCCAGAGTAGGCTTTATCATCTCCTTACTTCAGGACAAAGCCTTAGAATGGGCGACTCCCTTATGGGAGCGCTCTGATGTGGTTACTCTGAGACATCAAGACTTTCTTGATGCTCTTAAAGCGGTATTCATGGGTCCGCAGGTTACCCATGATGCGGCCCTGAGACTCTTAGATCTAATCTCAGGGTTCGTTATCCACTAGTTCTTATGCCATTGCTTTTAGAACTCTGGTGGCAGAACTAGATTGGCCAGAGAAGGTGTTGATTCCTATCTTCTGGAGAGGGTTGGCAGGCTATGTCAAGGATGCCCTTGCTACTCGTGAGGTCCTTGCTTCTCTGGAGGACTTGATCACAGTAGCAACGAGGATCGACGTACGCCATAGGGAACGTAGACTCGAGGTCTCTTCCTCACGCCCTAAGCATCGGGCTATTCCAGTTGTTGAGGGTCCACTACCATCTTCCTCAGCATCTGAAACATCTCCCACTCCTATGGAGTTAGGTCATACATCCTCCAGACTACGCAGTATATATGTATATGTATATGTATATATACTATATATATGTTACGTATGTCGTCAGGCTGGGCACTATGCCAACAAGTGTCCTAGCCGTCAGGGAAACTCCCAGGCCTAGTAACCATTAGAGGGGGGTTACTAGAGACGTCTTCTGCACCCTCTAAGTGTAGTATCCCAGGTCAGCTCTCATTCTCTGAGAATACATGGCCTATTATGGCTTTTGTGGATTCCGGAGCTGACGGGACTTTTGTGTCCTCAGGATTTGTAAAGAGACACAATATTCCCTCTATCATGTTAGAGGCGCCTATTCCTGTCCGTGTTGTTAATGGGACTATGTTGTCTGATTCCATTACATTGAGGACAGTTCCCTTGCGCCTTTCCCTGCCTCAGGGTCACATAGAGGAGATTTCTTTTCTTGTTTTGCCTGAGGGTATAGACGACGTCCTTCTGGGTCTCCCATGGCTTCGGACTCATGCTCCTCACATTGACTGGGAGTCCGACAGCATTATTAGTTGGGGTTCAAAATGTCAGTCCTGATGTCTTCCCTTACCACCTAAGGTCGTTGCGGTTGCATCAAGTGATCTCTCCCCCATACCTACACCCTATTTGGATTTCGCTGACGTGTTCTCCAAACAGGGTGCTGAGGTTCTTCCACCCCATAGGCCGTATGACTGTGCCATAGACCTTATCCCAGGTTCGGTTCCACCTAAGGGCAGGGTTTACCCCCTGTCGATACCTGAGTCGGAGGCCATGTCGACCTATATAAGAGAGAGTTTAGAGAAGGGGTTCATTCGTAAGTCTGTCTCTCCCGCGGGAGCTGGGTTTTTCTTTGTTCGGAAGAAAGAGGGTGATTTGCATCCCTGCATAGATTACAGGGGTCTCAACGCAATCACAATAAAGAACAAATACCCGTTACCTTTAATTTCGGAGCTCTTTGACAGACTGAGGGGAGCTCAGGTTTTTACGAAGTTGGATCTGCGGGGTGCGTATAACTTGGTACGAATTCGAGAGGGTGACGAATGGAAGACCGCTTTTAACACCCGAGACGGTCACTATGAATACCTCGTCATGCCTTTTGGTTTATGTAATGCACCCTGCTATGATCCGGAACCATGGAAGATCACCACAAATCATTGGCAATAAGGTGACAAGAGCCTTGGCAACTAATCTGGCCGCCATCCCCTTACTAACCAACACAACTAGAAGTAGCCGAGGGGTGAACTAACATCCTGTGCACCGCGAACCCAGCCGGAGAACTAACTATCCTAAAGGTAGGAAAGATGAATAACTCTCTGCCTCAGAAAATAGACAAGAATAGCAAGCCCCCCACATTCAAAGACTGCAGTGATATAGGAAAAACACAGTACACAGGTAGATGACAGGATTAGCAAAAGGTGAGGCCCCCGCTGACTAAAATAGGAAAGGACAGGAAAGGGACTGATGGTAGCCAGAGAAAAACCCTGCAAAATACCAACTTCCTGATAGTACAAAAAGGCCCTCAGATCGCTCGATCTGAACTCCGTCCTATACCAGGTGCCCTTGTCATACCAATGGACAGAAAACAAGAATTATAACAAATTCAACAAGCCACAAACACATGGACCCAAAGGAGCAATACTCCACACAGAACTGCAGGGAGTTCCTCAACAATCTACTGAGGGGGAAAATCCCTGGAAGGAAATAAACTGAAACCAACCACAACAAATGACAAACCCAGATAAGCAAAAGAACCAGGCAATAAATAAAGAACAAGAACTTATCTGGAGTGGATGTAATGTAGAGCAGGATTAAGCAGGCTGGAGATACAAAGAACAACTGACATCCGGCAACAGCCTGCAATCAGACCAGGACTTAAATAAGCAGAGAGTTAGGAAAGGAAACACCCACTGCACAACCCACCTGGTCTCTGTCCAAACCCTTCCTGGCCACCAGAGGGAGCCTCCCAGCAGCCAAGACATAACTAACATTCACAACAGTACCCCCCCCTTGAGGAGGGGTCACCGAACCCTCACCCACGCCACCGGGTCGCTCGGGATGAGCATGATGGAAGGCGCGAACAAACCTGTCCGCATGAATGTCAGAAGCCACAACCCAAGAGTTATCCTCCTGCCCATAACCTTTCCATTTCACAAGGTACTGAAGCTGATGCCTACTGCAACGGGAATCCAGAATTTTTTCAACCTCATACTCCAGATCCCCTTGTACCAAAACAGGGTCAGGAGGCGCTGCTGCAGGAACTTCCGGCTCCACATGTTTCTTCAACAAGGACTTATGGAAGACATTGTGAATCTTAAATGACGCAGGCAGAGTCAAACAGAAAGATACAGGATTAATAATCTCCGAAATCTTATAAGGTCCAATAAATCTGGGCTTAAATTTAGGAGACGGAACTCTCATAGGAATATTTTTAGAGGACAACCACACCATGTCCCCTACTTTTAACCGGGGACCAACAGTCCGACGCCGGTTGGCAAACTTTTGGGCAGTTTCTTGGGACTGAAACAATTTATCCACTACCTGCCCCCAAATCTGCTGCATTCTGTCGACCACCGAATCCACCCCCGGACAGTCAGACGCCTCAAGCTGCCCTGAGAGGAACCTAGGGTGATACCCAAAATTGCAGAAAAAGGGGGACACCTATGTGGTAGAGCTAGCTCTATTGTTAAGGGCAAATTCAGCCAAAGGCAAAAACGAAACCCAGTCATCCTGATCCGCAGAAACAAAACACCGTAAATAGGTCTCCAGGGTCTGGTTAGCCCTTTCAGTCTGACCGTTGGTCTGAGGATGAAACGCCGAGGAGAAAGACAGCTGAACACCCAATTTGGAGCAAAAAATCCTCCAAAACCTGGATACAAACTGCACCCCTCTGTCAGAAACAATGTTTTCGGGAATACCATGCAAACGGACAACATGTTGCAAAAACAAAGGCACCAACTCTGATGAAGACAGCAACTTAGATAGGGGAACCAAGTGGACCATCTTGGAGAATCTGTCACAGATCACCCAAATCACAGTCATTTTCTGAGAGACGGGAAGCTCTGAAATAAAATCCATAGAGATGTGCGTCCAAGGTTTCTTAGGTACAGGCAAAGGCAATAATAGCCCACTAGAACGTGAACAACAGGGCTTGGACCTAGAACAAACTCCACACGACTGCACAAAACGACGGACATCTCGGGACAGGGAAGGCCACCAAAAAGAGCGTCTCACAAGATCCCGAGTACCAAAAATGCCAGGATGACCCGCCAAAACAGAGCAATGAACCTCAGAGACAACTCGGTCTCTCCATTGGTCTGGGACAAACAGTTTCCCTGTAGGACATCTCTCAGGTTTATCCCCCTGAAATTCCGCCAGTGCCAACTGCAGATCAGGCGAAATAGCCGAGAAAACTACACCATCATTCAGGATAATAGACGGTTCGACAACCTCCAAAGAGTCAGCGCAGAAACTCCTGGACAGGGCATCGGCCTTAACATTCTTGGTGCCTGGCAAAAAAGAGACCACAAAATTAAACCGGGTAGAAAACAAAGCCCACCTGGCCTGCCGAGGATTCAACCTCTTGGCCGATTCCAGATAGATAAGATTCTTGTGGTCCGTAAGCACCACAACTTGATGCCCTGCCCCCTCCAACCAATGCCTCCACTCTTCAAATGCCCACTTCATAGCCAAGAATTCCCGGTTCCCCACATTATAATTTCGTTCAGAAGGAGAAAACTTCCGAGAGAAAAAAGGCACAGGGCTTGTTTACCCGAAGTAGCGTCTCGTTGAGACAGAACAGCACCTGCTCCGATCTCTGAGGCATCGATTTCAACTTGAAATGGGCGAGACACATCAGGTTGCTGCAGAACTGGGGCAGAAGTGAATCGCCTTTTAAGCTCCTGGAAGGCCACAATAGCCTCAGGGGTCCAATGCTCAGCATCAGCTCCCTTCTTTGTCAAATCTGTCAGAGGTTTGACAATGGCAGAAAAATTGGCTATAAATTTATGGTAAAAATTAGCAAACCCCAAAAACCGCTGCAGGGATTTTAGAGAAGTCGGTTGCACCCAGTCGTAAATAGCCTGAACCTTAACCGGGTCCATTTCAATAGCGGAGGGAGACAGGATGAAGCCCAAAAAGGAAATCCTTTGCACCCCAAAGAGGCACTTGGACCCCTTAACGTACAGTGCATTATCCTTAAGTATCTGAAAAACATCCCGTACTTGCCCCACATGAGAGTCCCAATCATCAGAAAAAATCAAGATGTCATCCAAATACACAATCAAAAATTTACCAATAAGGTCCCGAAAAATATCATTCATGAAGGCCTGGAAGACGGAGGGTGCATTAGTGAGCCCAAAAGGCATCACTAGGTACTCAAAATGCCCCTCAGGAGTATTAAAAGCCGTCTTCCATTCATCACCCTCCTTAATACGGATGAGATTATACGCACCCTTGAGATCCAGTTTTGTAAACCATTTGGCACTCTGCACTCTAGAAAACAGATCAGACATCAGAGGCAAAGGGTACTGATATTTGACTGTAATTTTATTAAGAAGACGGTAATCAATACAAGGCCTCAACGAACCATCTTTCTTAGCAACAAAGAAGAAGCCAGCACCCAAAAAAGAAGATGAGGGCCGAATGTACCCCTTCTCCAATGATTCTCTGATGTATGACCGCATGGCATCATGTTCGGGCACAGACAAGTTGAAAATCCGCCCCTTGGGAAATTTACAAGCGGGCACCAACTCAATGGCACAGTCACAGTCCCGGTGTGGGGGCAGAGAATCAGATTCCTGGTCATTAAATACATCACGGAAATCAGACAAGAAAGCCGGAACATCAACAGCCTGAGCAGACGTGGACGACACGGAAAGGTCCTGATGCAAACCTTGACAACCCCAACTAGCTACCGACAAGGATCTCCAGTCAAGAACTGGATTATGGGTCTGCAACCATGGAAATCCCAGTACCAAGGTATCCTGTAGATTATGCAATACTAAAAATGTACAAGTTTCCTGATGCGCTGGTGCAACTCTCATAGGCACCTGGGTCCAAAATTGGGGTTTATGTTCTGCCAAAGGGGTAGCATCAATGCCCCTTAAAGGAATAGGAGTTTGCAAAGGAACCATAGGAAAACCACAATCCCTAGAAAACCCAAAATCCATCAAATTGAGCGCTGCCCCTGAGTCCACAAAGGCAAATGCAGAAAAGGAAGACAATGAGCAAATCAATGAGACACACAAAAGAAACTTTGGTTGCAAAGAAACCACAGTAACAGAAGTAGCCAATCTCCTTTCACGTTTAGGGCAGACAGAGATGTTATGAGAAGCGTCTCCACAATAGAAGCACAGTCTATTCTTCCGTCTGAACCCCTGCCGACTAGCATTAGAAAGGACCCTATCACACTCCATAGGCTCCAAAGGCTGTTCCACAGGCACAAAACCAGCAGGTATCTTCCTGCGCTCACGTAAACGCCTATCAATCTGAATGGCCAAGGTCATAGAGGCATCAAGACCAGAAGGGACGGGAAATCCTACCATTACATCCTTCACAGCATACGCAATACCCTTGCGAAAAAGAGCCGCAAGCGCATCATCATTCCATTTGGTAAGGACCGCCCACTTACGAAATTTCTGACAAAACGTTTCTGCAGAATCCAAACCCTGAGTTAAGGACAACAAGACCTTTTCTGCTTGGTCCACAATATTGGGTTCGTCATATAATAATCCCAAGGCCTGAAAAAAGGAGTCCACATCATTGAGAATCGGATCATCAGACGCTAAAGAGAAGGCCCAGTCCTGAGGGTCACCACGCAGCAAGGAGATGACAATCTTACCCTGCTGTACGGGATTCCCTGAGGACTTAGGGCGCAGGTCAAAAAATAATTTACAATTATTTTTGAAGCTCAAAAATCTCGACCTATCTCCCGAAAAAAATTCAGGAACGGGAATTTTAGGCTCTGCAAGGGGAGTCTGTGCAAGATAAGACTCTATACGACGAACCTTAGCATCAAGATGAGCAACACGCTCACCCAATTCAATTCATCCATGCTAGACAAAAGAAATCTTCCACAGAACCCAAAGAAGAAGAGGAAAAACACCAAAAAAAAAAAAAAAAAAACATTTTCTCAGCAGCTTTCTTTTTTTTTTTTTTTTTCTTCCTTCTTAAGAGTACCCTTTAAATTTGTTTGGCCGGATGTACTGTTATGATCCGGAACCATGGAAGATCACCACAAATCATTGGCAAAAAGCCAACACAACTAGAAGTAGCCGAGGGGTGAACTAACATCCTGTGCACCGCGAACCCAGCCGGAGAACTAACTATCATAAAGGTAGGAAAGATGAATAACTCTCTGCCTCAGAAAATAGACAAGAATAACAAGCCCCCCACATTCAAAGACTGCGGTGATATAGGAAAAAACACAATACACAGGTAGATGACAGGATTAGCAAAAGGTGAGGCCCCCGCTGACTAAAATAGGA
Source organism: Anomaloglossus baeobatrachus (assembly GCF_048569485.1). Lineage (NCBI taxonomy): Eukaryota > Metazoa > Chordata > Amphibia > Anura > Aromobatidae > Anomaloglossus > Anomaloglossus baeobatrachus. Next base: position 608,452,508 of record NC_134354.1, read on the forward strand.
AAGGACAGGAAAGGGACTGATGGTAGCCAGAGAAAAACCCTGCAAAATACCAACTTCCTGATAGTACAAAAAGGCCCTCAGATCGCTCGATCTGAACTCCGTCCTATACCAGGTGCCCTTGTCATACCAATGGACAGAAAACAAGAATTATAAGAAATTCAACAAGCCACAAACACATGGACCCAAAGGAGCAATACTCCACACAGAACTGCAGGGAGTTCCTCAACAATCTACTGAGGGGGAAAATCCCTGGAAGGAAATAAACTGAAACCAACCACAACAAATGACAAACCCAGATAAGCAAAAGAACCAGGCAATAAATAAAGAACAAGAACTTATCTGGAGTGGATGTAATGTATTGCAGGATTAAGCAGGCTGGAGATACAAAGAACAACTGACATCCGGCAACAGCCTGCAATCAGACCAGGACTTAAATAAGCAGAGAGTTAGGAAAGGAAACACCCACTGCACAACCCACCTGGTCTCTGCCCAAACCCTTTCTGGCCACCAGAGGGAGCCTCCCAGCAGCCAAGACATAACTAACATTCACAACAGCACCCGCAGTATTTCAGGACTTCGTAAACGATGTGTTCAGGGATTTACTGTTATCCTCCGTCGTGGTGTATCTGGACGACATCCTGATTTTTTCTCCTGATCTGGAGACTCATCGGCAGGATGTCGTTCGTGTCCTTTCTCGTTTAAGGGAGCACTCTTTGTTTGCTAAACTCGAAAAATGTGTATTTAAGCAGGCATCCTTGCCTTTTTTGGGCTACATTATCTCACAAGAGGGTCTCGCTATGGATCCTGCGAAGCTCTCTGCTGTCCTGGAATGGTCCAAACCTCATTCCTTGAAGGCGGTGCAACGCTTCTTAGGATTCATAAATTATTGCAGGCAGTTCATACCCCATTTCTCTACTTTGGTGTCCTTGACTAAGAAAGGTGCTAATCCAAAAGTCTGGTCTACTGAGACATCCCAGGCTTTTGAGGCAGTAAAAAGACACTTTTCAACTGCTCCCGTTCTTCAAAGACCCGATGAGAATAAGCCCTTCCTCTTGGAGGTTGATGCCTCTTCAGTGGGTGCTGGTGCGGTCTTGTATCAAAAGAACGGTGCAGGTAGAAAAAGGCCGTGTTTCTTCTTTGCTAAAACCTTTTCACCGGCAGAGAGAAACTATACCATTGGGGATAGGGAACTGCTCGCCCTGAGATTAGCCTTGGAGGAGTGGCGTCACTTGCTGGAAGGAGCGAAACATCCTTTCCAGGTCTATACAGACCATAAGAATCTGACGTACTTACAAACCTCTCAGCGTCTGAATCCTCGCCAAGCCCGCTGGTCCTTGTTTTTCTCCCGCTTTCACTTCTCCATCAACTATCTGTCTGGGAGTAAGAATAACAAGGCAGACGCTCTGTCTCGCTCTATGGTTTCTACCCAGGAAGAGATTGACGAACCTCGTCTTATCCTTCCCTCCAGGGTTTTTCATACGCTCTCCCCTGTGACGTTAGACCAAATCCCACTGGGCAAGACCTTTGTGCTGCCTGATCGACAGAATGATATACTGTCGTGGGCCCACACCTCAAAGGTGGGTGGGCATTTTGGTATTAGGCGGACACGAGAGTTACTGGAGAGGTGGTATTGGTGGCCACACTTAGCCAGCCACGTCAAGAGATATGTCGGTTCCTGCTACTCGTGTGCTCGCCACCGTCCATTACGGCAGAGACCGGCTGGGCTCTTGCATCCTTTACCAGTGCCAGATAGACAATGGGAGGTAGTAGGCATGGACTTTGTGGGTGATCTTCCGTGTTCACAGGGACATAGATTTGTGTGGGTCATTACGGACCATTTCTCCCGGATGGTTCATCTCGTACAGTTATCGAGAATCCCGTCTTCCAGGGTACTAGCCAAACTATTCCTCAAGCACTTCTTTAGGCTTCACGGGATGCCAGATCGTATCATTTGTGATAGAGGCCCGCAATTTGCTTCCCGTTTCTGGCGAAATCTTTGTAGCCTTCTGCAAATTGAGTTGAATCTCTCTTCGGCATACCATCTGGAGACCAATGGTTTGGTTGAGCGCACCAATCAATCCATGATTATATACCTTCGACACTTTGTTGCTGAGAACCACGATAACTGGTCCTCCCTCCTACCGTGGGCAGAATTTGCCCTTAACAATTCGCTGGCTGAGGCCACTGGGCAGACACCATTCGTACTCAATATTGGGCAACACCCTAGGGTACCAGTACCATTTCCTGCTGCTGCACCTTCTCCTCTTGTGGCCGACTGGGCAACTAATGCCAGAGAGGTTTGGGATCGGACTCAAGAGTTGATCCAAGCAGCTAAGGACCGTATGAAGACGGTGTCCGATCGGTTTTGTCGCCCGGCTCCTGTCTTTTCTCCAGGGGATTTTGTGTGGCTCTCTGCAAAACACGTGAAACTTAGAGTGAGCTCTGTCAAATTTGCTCCTCGCTTCCTGGGTCCTTATGAGGTTCTTCGACAGGTAAATCCTGTAGTCTACCAATTGAAGTTACCCGTCCATCTTAGGATCCATGACAAATTCCATGTTTCACTGCTAAAGCTGGCTATTTTACCTCACGCTCGTGAAGTGGACTCTCCTGCCTCTGATTCCTCTCGCTCTAGCTATGAGGTACGAGCCATAGTTAATTCTAAGATGGTTAGAGGGCGCAGGTTCTTCTTGATAGATTGGGAGGGCTATGGCCCGGAACATCGCTCTTGGGAGCCTGAGGAGGCTGTCCATGCTCCCGACTTAGTTGCCGATTACCTGCGTCGCCGGGAGGGGGGCCCTTGAGGGGGAGGTACTGTTATGGTTGCTGTGGCTCTGGAGACTATGTCTGGATTTCTTGCTACTGCACATGTGCAAGCGCTGGAGACTAAGTCCTATCTTGGAGCCATTGCAGATGTGCGGGTGACATCATCGCTGACATGAGGTCACATGTCTCTGACACCTTCTAAGTTGATTGGCCACTGGTCATGTGCTTGTGACACGTGGTCACATGTCTCTGACACCTTCTATGCCGATTGGTCGCTGGTCATGTGCTTGTGACGCTTTGCTCGGTGATAGGCCAGCGTGATGTCATTGCTGTCATTCTGGCAGCAGATTGGCTCTGGTGTCCTCCATCTTGGATGAGGCACAGAGTCTATATAAGACCCTGACGCACGCCGCCCGGCGCTCAGTCCTCTTGGTTCATGCATGAGGGTAGACGCCCTGTGCACGTCCCTCTAGGCATCTCTCTGTCTATGTTAGGTGAGCGCTACCGGCAGGGTAGCGTTCTTATACCTTACAGCTTCGGCTGCAGTCTGTATCCTTACCTCTTAGTGGAGCGGACATAGGCAGGTGCCTGAGGCACATGGTCCGGCTGGGCCTTGTGATTCTACTCGTAGGTGGACGTTGCCGCTAGGGTAATGTTCCTTATACTGCGTCTGGCAGTTGTTCGTATCCTCGCACACTAGTGGAGCGAACGCAGGTAGGAGCTTTGTGCGGCTTACGCAGCTGTTCGTCTCTTTTGCACCACTAGAAGAGCGGACCTAGGCAGGTGCCATATCTAGTGGTTCGCGTCCTCGCACACTAGTGGAGCGAACGCAGGTAGGAGCTTTGTGCGGCTTACGCTGCTGTCCGTCTCCTGGCACCACTAGAGGAACGGACCTAGGTAGGTGCTATTTCACACTCACTGCTTTTGTCTCTGTGATCTTTAACAGAGACCATTCCACACACCCTCCAAGTAAGGGAGGAATTGCTTTATTTTCTAATTATATTCCTCTGTGAGTTTAACAGAGGTATTGCACTCTGCACTTGTGCTATTATTTTTTACAGTGGCACACTTATATACCCCTTATCCTCTGCCATAGTCTGCAGCAGAGTCTTTGCACGGTGGACCCTGACTGTCTGACATTCCTTTAGGTTTTATTATCAGACAGCCCCCCGTAACACTAAACATCCAATAAAAAAGTGTATCTGTTGTGTTCCAGCGGACAGAGAAACCACAGAGCACAGGCTCAAGGCTTCAAATCCAGATGCATGACAACATCAACCCCCAACAATATTACCCCAATTGCCATACCACCAGGATGGCAATCGGGAAGAGTCAGGTAAAGCACCAGAATTGGTGCATCTCATGTGATGGGCTACGGGCTGGTATTTTTAGGCTTGGAGGGGCCAAATAACTGTGGACTTTCAAAGCGTGATAATACAAGGCCCAGCTGTCTGCTTTAAGTAGGCTGGTTATCAAAAATAGATGTTCCCAGCAGCCACCTGAAAGTCAGAGATGCTCCTTTTCCATGCTGTTCCCATTCCATTTGAGTGCTGTTTCTGACGTGCCAACGAGGTCTCTGGGGTTACTCGTCACAGGGCCTGTGTCGGTTTGGGTTGTCACAGTGGCCTGGCCTGGTTCCATGAGCCCGTCGGTGTCAATAAAGAAGAAGGGGTTGGGGATGATGGGAGTAGTTGTCTCGTAACGCCAGCTGTGGTGTGCGGCTATGATGGGAGCCGCCGCTGCGCAAAGTTTCCCTCTGCTGGGGCGGATGGTAACACAGCTTGGATGTTGCAGCTCTCCACAGGCAGAGCGAGGCCCCAGGGAGGATGTTGGGAGTAGTTGTCCACCTCACTGTGGGAAGCGCGGGAAGGAACAGACGACACAGCGGTTGCAGTTTAAGGTATTTACTCATTGAGTTGCTCCTGCCATTAGACTGCCAGACTCCGCTGTGATGGGCTCCAGACGATCCCAGATAGTTCGAGGGCAGGCACCGGTGGGATACTTCGTGAGTCCTTCCTCCCTGCACTCTGTGGTGTGAGTCCTTGCCACTTGAAGCTACACAGGGACCCAAGTCCTTGGGGTAGTTGTGTCCCTGTCCCATATAGCAGGCAGCACGAGTCCATTGGTGGGCCGTCTTTTGGTCACAGCTCCTGGCTCTATATGCTGCTTTACCCAGGGCACTGTTGTAGGCCAGAGGACTTGAAACCCTCCACCCAGCGGATTCTACAGGCAGGCCTTGAAGTCCCCACCAGCCAAGGGCTTCACACCCTGAGCTCCCCCCTCAGCAACCGTATGCTCCTGCGTCTCACTTGGCTCCCAATGGTTTCTCTTCTCAGTATGTATGTGTGGCTCCTGTTCCCCAGATCAATCACCCCGCCCACCTGAGCCCCTGAGCTAGTGGGTGGGAGGCCCCAGACGATACGTTGACCATCCTAAATGACCCTACCCTAACCCTGTCCTGGTGAAAGGGCAACTGGCTATGTGTGGTTGTGGATGTTGTGAACCTGCACCGACCTCCTCCTTACCCGGAATGAGCACTGCCCCTCTGGTGAGATGCAGTACCCTGTGGCGACTGAAGCCTCAGGAGCGCCACATTTACATCTATATCAGCAATTTTCTTGCCTCCTCAGTCTTACTGCAAAATGCTCGAGATTCCCATTGATTTCCATTATACTCAGTACTCGAGTTGAGCCCATCAGAGATTCCAACCTGCTCCATTCGAGTACCTGCATTGGAGCATTTTAGTGCTCTCTCATCACTATTAACGTGTTCAGTACTTATTTCATTCTATATAGCATGTATGAATATTCATATAAATGTCAAAGCCACATATGGCTTTGGCAGTGATAGTAATAAAAAAATCAATCAATCATGCAAAGAAAAAATATATCAAGATAAATACAATAAATAATGATCAAACCATGGGAAAACAAAAGATACAGGCCCTGTGTAATATGTATAGATGAAGGCTGTGCACCATCCACCTCAAGCTCCGACACTTGTTTATCTCCAACTTCTTCAGAGTGTAGCACACTGTAGTGTAGTACATCTTACTAAATGTAATGCACCTTGTTCTTTAACTCGCACCTTTGATTTTTACCTTATCAAACATTTATCAACCTAATGTAAAATGTGCCGTCATTTTCATTATGAAGCATTGTATGCACATAGTTTGATAGTTTTAAGGTTGAAGGTAGACTCAAGTCCATTGAGTTCAACTTGTAGCCTGACATGTTTATGCATTATATATACTACACAAATAATGTACTGCATTATTAAATTTCCCTATACAGTTTTGCATTAATAGATTTAGCTACAAGTCTTGCAATAATTTAGATGCTTACATGTAAATTGGCACACCTGGTAATTGTAAAAAGTGAATGCCCACATAGAAATCAGATTAAAGTCAATCCAATACTCCCAGCTGATGCATATGGAGACCTTCTGTCTCTTTTCCAACAGATAATGTTGTAAAAGGTAAGGATTAAGATTTGCCAATTCAAACACTCAATCTTTTTGTTGTCCCCTCTCCCTATTTGTAATCATGGGGAGATAGGAGACATTTTCATAGGCCAATTGAGCATTTAGCAAACAGCTATCTAAAGGCCCCGTCACACTAAGCAACATCGCTAGCAACATCGCTGCTAACGAACAACTTTTGTGACGTAGCAGCGATGTTGCTAGTGATGTCGCTGTGTGTGACATCCAGCAACAACCTGGCCCCTGCTGTGAGGTCGTTGGTTGTTGTTGAATGTCCTGGGCCATTTTTTAGTTGTTGCTGTCCCGCTGTGAAGCACAGATCGCTGTGTGTGACAGCGAGAGAGCAACAACTGAATGTGCAGGCAGCAGGAGCCGGCTTCTGCGGAGGCTGGTAACCACAGTAAACATCGGGTAACCAAGAAGCCCTGTCCTTGGTTACCCGATATTTACCTTTGTTACCAGCCTCCGCCGCTCTGTCAGTGCCGGCTCCTGCTCTGTGCACATGTAGCTGCAGGACACATCGGGTTAATTAACCCAATGTGTGCTGTAGCTAGGAGAGCAGGGAGCCAGCACTAAGCATTGTGCGCTGCTCCCTGCTCTGTGCACATTTAGCTGCACCCTGTACTCTATACCCTATATATGTACCCTGTGCAGCTGCACCCGGTGTCCGCTGCTCCCTGCTCTGTGCACATTTAGCTGCAGCACACATCGGGTAATTAACCCGATGTGTGCTGTAACTAGGAGAGCAGGGAGTCAGCGCTCAGTGTGCGCTGCTCCCTGCTCTCTGCACGTGTAGCTGCGTGCGCTGGTAACCAAGGTAAATATCGGGTTGGTTACCCGATATTTACCTTAGTTACCAAGCGCAGCATCTTCCACGCGGCGCTGGGGGCTGGTCACTGGTTGCTGGTGAGCTCACCAGCAACTCGTGTAGCGATGCTCCAGCGATCCCTGCCAGGTCAGGTTGCTGGTGGGATCGCTGGAGCGTCGCAGTGTGACATCTCACCAGCAACCTCTTAGCAACTTACCAGCGATCCCTATCGTTGTTGGGATCGCTGGTAAGTTGTTTAGTGTGACTGGACCTTAAGGGGTGCTTCACACACAACAAGATCGCAGCTGAGATCGCTGCTGAGTCACGGGTTTTGTGACGCAGCAGTGACCTCATTAGCGATCTCGCTGTGTGTGACACTGAGCAGCGATCTGGCCCCTGCTGTGAGATTGCTGCTCGTTACACACAGCCCTGGATCGTTTTTTTATTGTTGCTCTCCCGCTGTGACACACAGATCGCTGTGTGTGACAGCGAGAGAGCGAAGAAATGAAGCGAGCAGGGAGCAGGAGCCGGCATCTGGCAGCTGCGGTAAGCTGTAACCAGGGTAAACATCGGGTAACCAAGGTGGTTACTCGATATTTACCTTAGTTACCAGCCTCCGCCGCTCTCACGCTGCCTGTGCTGCCGGCTCCTGCTCTCTGCACATGTAGCTGCAGTACACATCGGGTAATTAACCCGATGTGTACTGTAGCTAGGAGAGCAGGGAGCCAGCGCTAAGTAGTGTGCGCGGCTCCCTGCTCTCTGCACATGTAGCGACGTTATGATCGCTGCTGCGTCGCTGTGTTTGACAGCTAAGCAGCGATCATAACAGCGACATACAAGGTCGCTGTTGCGTCACAGAAAATGGTGACGTAACAGCGACGTCGTTGTCGCTGTCGCTATGTGTGAACCCAGCTTAAGGTGTACAGTCCTTGACAAACGTTCTGTCGCTTATCCATGTTATGTAAATAAAAGCTTATTACCTGACTTTAAATTCATCCATTGGTTTCATAAATTACTCTTTTGAAAACTAAAACCCTCCCAAATTTGGTTTAGGTTGTGAAAATAAATTTGCTGCAAAGCTGAAATATTAATGAACACAGAAAGGTCAGATTTTGGCAATACAAAAGTTTTGTCGCCCACAGAAAGTAACGTGAAATTCAAACAAATAATTAACTTCTAATACAAAGATATGTTGCATAACATTGGTGAATGATGTTGTGGTGCTATTAGAGCCATATTTAATACTAGAAGGTGGCCCGATTCTACGCATCGGGTATTCTAGAATTTACGTATTGTGTAGTTAATGTATGATTTTTGTTATATATATATATAGATGTTGTTGTCTGTAGTTAGCAAGTGTTTGTGTAGGGCGCTGTACATGTTCTGGGTGTTGTCTGGGTGTGGCGGGGGTGAGAGCGGTGTTGTTTGTGTGTTGCGTTGTTTGTAGAGCGCTGTGTGTCTGTATCATTGTGTATGTGTGTTGCACGGTTTGTGTGGGTGTGTGTGTGTGTTTTGGGGGGAGGTATGTTTTGTGCAATGTGTGTGTTGTGCGGTATGTGCGTATATTTGTGTGTGCCGCGGTGTTTGTGTGTTGGGTGTTGTGTGTGTGCGGCGTTGTGTGTGTGGGTGTCTGTGTAGGGCAGTGTTTGTGGTTCCCAGTGTGTGTGTGGTGTGTTGTGCAGTGTGTGTGTGTGTGTGTGTGTGTGTTTTGGGGGGAGATGTGCACCCCCCATCGTGCTCCATCCCCCATGCTGCACACCCCCCATCGTGCTCTATCCCCCATGCTGCGCACTCCCCATCGTGCTCCATCCCCATGCTGCGCACTCCCCATCATGCTCCATCCCCCATGCTGCGCACCCCCCATCGTGCTCCATCCCCATGCTGCGCACTCCCCATCGTGCTCCATCCCCTATGCTGCGCACCCCCCATCGTGCTCTATCCCCCATGCTGCGCACTCTCCATCGTGCTCCATCCCCATGCTGCGCACTCCCCATCGTGCTCCATCCCCCATGCTGCGCACCCCCCATCGTGCTCCATCCCCCATGCTGCGCACTCCCCATCGTGCTCCATCCCCTATGCTGCGCACTCCCAAACGTGCTCCATCTCCCATGCTGCGCACTCCCCATCGTGCTCCATCCCCCATGCTGCGCACCCCCCATCGTGCTCCATCCCCCATGCTGCGCACTCCCCATCGTGCTCCATCCCCTATGCTGCGCACTCCCAAACGTGCTCCATCTCCCATGCTGCGCACTCCCCATCGTGCTCCATCCCCCATGCTGCGCACCCCCCATCGTGCTCCATCCCCCATGCTGCGCACTCCCCATCGTGCTCCATCCCCTATGCTGCGCACTCCCAAACGTGCTCCATCTCCCATGCTGCGCACTCCCCATCGTGCTCCATCCCCCATGCTGCGCACCCCCCATCGTGCTCCATCCCCCATGCTGCGCACTCCCCATCGTGCTCCATCCCCTATGCTGCGCACTCCCAAACGTGCTCCATCTCCCATGCTGCGCACTCCCCATCGTGCTCCATCCCCCATGCTGCGCACCCCCCATCGTGCTCCATCCCCCATGCTGCGCACCCCCAACCGTGCGCCATCCCCCATGCTGCGCACTCCCCATCGTGCTCCACAGTCACACATCAGACATTAAACACGCACACATCTGATCGCATAAACTCACACAAACACCTCACTTCTCCCTGTGCCCACCGGTGGGCGGTCCCAGCAGCTGTGCTGCACGCCGTGCTCCTCTGCCGACTCTCACAGATCCGATCGCATACACTCACACACACACACTCACACACATCCGATCACATACACTCACACACACTCACACCCGATCGCATACACTCACACACCCACACCTGATCGCATACACTCACACACATCCGATCGCATACACTCACACACATCCGATCGCATACACTCACACACACACACTCACACCCGATTGAATACACTCAGACACACACACATCCGATCGCATACACGCGCTGACACAATCACAACATCCGGAGATACCACATGCTTCCGGCCATGTGATCCTCCGGCAGGTCCTGGAAGATCCCTACACAGTATCGCCGCCGAGAAGCAAGCGATATCACGGGATGTTGTGAGTATGTGGATGCGATCTGGTGTGTGTGTGTGTGTGGTGTGTGTGGTGTGTGTGGTGTGTGGTGTGTGGTGTGTGGTGTGTGTTGTGTGTTGTGTGTTTGTTCCACCGCAGGACCTTGATGCGCTCACCTCGCGTGGGGGGCGGAGCCTAGGCGATCGGCCAATCCGTGCGGGGGGGCGGAGCCTGGGCGAGGAGAGCGGCCAATCCGTGCGGGGGGAGGAGCCGAGGCGAGCGCCAAATCCATGTGGGGGGCGGGGCCATGGCGAATCCGTGAAGCCGAGTGGCCAATCAGTGCGGGGGGGGCGGGGCCATGGCGAGCCCAGCGGCCAATCCGCTGTTTGTCACCGTAACGACATGGCCAATCCGTGCGAAGGGGGCGGACCGGAGGCGAGGCGAGCGGCCAATCCGTGTGGGGGGGAGGAGCCAAGGCGAGGCAAGCGGCCAATCCGTGCAGGGGGGCGGGGACATGGCGAGGCCAGCAGCCAATCCGCTGTTTGTCACCGTAAGGACATGTCCCGGGACACAATTTTGGAGCAAGACAGACAGACAGACAGAATAAGGCAATTATATATATAGATTTTGTGTGACTTCCATGAGCTTGAAGGACTGCATTCATGCAGTTCAAAAATGATTCATACAATTTATTGATGAAGTCATCAGGAATAGCAAAAAATGCAGTCTTACATGTCTCCCAGAGTTCATCTAGATTCTTTGTTTTTTCCTTTCAACCTTCCTCTTTCATCCTACCCCAAACATGCTCAATGATGTGCATGTCTGGTGACTGGGCTGGCCAGTCCTTGAGCCCCTTGATCTTCTTTGCCAGGAGAAACTTTGTTGTAGAGATGGAAGTATGAGATGGAGCCCCATCCTGCTGCAGAATTTGACCTCTTTTATGATTGGGAATATAGCAAGTAGCTAATACTTCTTGATATTTTAGGCTATTCATATTGCCTTCCACCTTGCAAATGTTTTGCACCCCCCCCCCATACTGAATGTAACCCCAGACCATGATCTTCCTACCACCAAACTTAACTGTTTTCTTGATCCATACAGGCTCCAGTAGGTCTCCTGCAGTATTTGCGGCAGCTGTGGTGTAATTCAACTGGAGATTCATCAGAGAAATCCACCTTCTGCCACTTTTCCAGCATCCTTCTGTTTAGCAGGCTGTGGGACTTGGCATGGCAAATGCCACACGGTTTTTTAATTGCCTTTTGTTTAGTTCTGGCTTTTGGGCACTGATTTGACCATGGAGGCCATTTTGAGACAGAATCCTATAAACTGTTCTAATTGACACAGAGACTTGAGGTTACCAGGCCTTTTGGAGCTCTGCTGCAGTGGAAGAGGGGCTGGCTTTAGATTTTCTAACCAACAAACGTTCCTCCTGAGCAATTGTCTTGTAGGGTCTGCCGGACCTGGGCTTGTCTAAAACATCTCCAGTCTCTTGAAATCTTTTTTTAATTCTTTGTACTTGACGTTGAGACCATTAAAGGTGCCAGCCACCTCTGCAGTGGATCTGATCTTCAGCCTCTTGATAATCAAGGCTTTGGTCGCAGGGTGGATTTTTGGTATGTTGTCAAAGGTCAAATTGCAGTTCAACTGAA